>NW_015505289.1:1499928-1525792 GCF_001515645.1 Sinocyclocheilus grahami | reverse complement strand
AGAGTCCTGAGGATGGAGTTTTTCACTGGAGGAAGCATCATTATGGATTATGGACTCGCATTTTAGCCAGAAGCAATAGTTTACAGTTAAAAAGTTAAAATGTCTTGATGGATTTGTTTCTTACAAACGTTGCTGAACTGGAGTGGTGTGGGTTACTTGTGGATTATTGTGATGTTTTTATCAGCCGTTTAGACTCTCATTCTGACGGCACCCATTCACTGCAGAGGCTGTATTGATGAGCAAGTGATGTAATGCCAAATTTCTCAAAATCTGTTCTGATGAAGAAACTCATCAACATCTTGGATGGCCTAAGCAAGAAACCATTTTCAACAAAATTTTGTTTATAGGTGAACTATTCCTTTAATTTTAATCTGAAATGTGACTTTTATTTTTGTAGTTCACTTTAATGAGAGTTTCAAACTCTATGTAAATGGTGACAAATACAACATCCGCCGCAAACAGCAGTCCGCATGTCAACAAACTGGTGTTATTTCTTACTTATGTGTGTTTAGTTATTGCAGACAATAATTGGAAATAAAACTGCTCAACAAATAGATATCTTGTAAAACGACCGCTGCATAATGTTAACTTATCTTATAAGTGGAAACTATTTGCATGAACTTCACAATAATACATTTTGGTGACTTTTTTTTTTGTTTGTTTGTTTCATTCTGTTTATTTTATACTGAATGCTGGTGATTCTATCTATTTTCTGAGCTTTGTAAGTGCATATAACTATTTTTGTCTAAAGATGATGACTATCATGGTAAAACAGCTATTCTGATTGTACGGCATGCTTTTGTAAAGGCATTTGTTGTTGTTTGAGCAGTGTTGGTTGAACCCACAGAAAATGTGAAATAATGAACAATGTGTTTGTTAATGTGGGTCAATCGCAGTGTTTGCCGCTGTCACACTAGGTCACATTATGCATGTGATTTATTATGGAATGGATCGTGCTTTGGCTGCCAGTCTACAAAAGGGACCTCGAATTATGTCTGTGTTCGATGTAATTTAATCAACAACCTTCATTGTGCTTTGCTCAAATGCTGTCTAATCCTGTAGGTGGCGCTCTTTACCACACTGTTCTAGTTAGACAAAAAATGCATAATGTTAAGATCTCCAAGAATTCACTCACTTTTCTGCTTAAACACAGAAACACAATCTTAATGCACTAACAAATTGTGTTAATGAAACCTAAATGTTTTTTTTAGATGTATATACACTTGAATAACCACCAAAAGAGTGTTTAATCTGTTATCAACTGGATTCTTCTCCAAACACAATGACCAAGTGATGAGTGATATTATTTAATCAGGCCACTAATGGGAAGCTGGTGTGTGTCTTGAGTGTGTTACACATATGTGAAAGAGTGAATCAGTGTTGTGTTTCTCTAGTTGTGACGCGTCGCTGCTCTTACAACATCAAGCCAATTGCTATTTAGTATTCACGTTTTTTCCCCAATGTCTTTTGTAATCTTTTTGCTTAAATCTGACGGCTGCACATTTCTCTGAACATCAGCCTTTTCCAACTTTGCAAGTTTTTTTTTTTTGTATATAAACTAAAACGGGATGATGTGGATTTGATTCAGTTGTGAAAAAATAATTCTTTTGAAATCTTTGTTTCTCCTAATTCTTATTGATATTCATATCTGTTCTTCCAATGTGCTCTCCCTCTTTTTCTCTCTGTGTGTGCTATAGGAAATGTATTAAGATGTTATCAGTATTATCAATAAAAAAGACTGTCAAAACCCATGGTGTGGTTTTTATATCTGTTGTATACTAAACAAAATGCTCTTCTGCTGATGTGGAGATCTTGCTAACGCATGTAGGGGGTTTATGCTATTTAGTATTCACGTTTTTTCCCCAATGTCTTTTGTAATCTTTTTGCTTAAATCTGACGGCTGCACATTTCTCTGAACATCAGCCTTTTCCAACTTTGCAAGTTTTTTTTTTTTGTATATAAACTAAAACGGGATGATGTGGATTTGATTCAGTTGTGAAAAAATAATTCTTTTGAAATCTTTGTTTCTCCTAATTCTTATTGATATTCATATCTGTTCTTCCAATGTGCTCTCCCTCTTTTTCTCTCTATGTGTGCTATAGGAAATGTATTAAGATGTTATCAGTATTATCAATAAAAAAGACTCAAAACCCATGGTGTGGTTTTTATATCTGTTGTATACTAAACAAAATGCTCTTCTGCTGATGTGGAGATCTTGCTAACGCATGTAGGGGGTTTATCTGAATGACCAGCTGCCTCTGAAAGCTGATAAGATATGAGAAAGCAGCATGTGAATTTATTTCACAACTGTGTGTACTTTTGAGTCACTACAAATGGTTTGTGTTCAGTGGAAACTGGTGTAAATGCATAGTACAGACAGTTCTTTGCACAGTACTCTGGCCAGATGAATCAACAATGGCTGTTTACATGCTCATCATTAAGGAAAAGTTATGGTTATTATTCTATGGTCATGCAGTCTTGTGCATACAAAATTTCTCATCCTGTCTTAATAAACAGGTTTTTAAAAATTGTATATGCTGTTATATTAGTTTATAAACGTACACAAAGGCATATAAAATACTAAATATAAGGACAAAATAGATCTTTTCAAGAGGTCAAATAAAATCTGTCCCGAGCCATGATTCTTCCTGAAGTCTTCCAGAAACTGAAATATTAATCTTTAATTTGTCTATATTTGTGTGTTTCTTATAAGAACAAAATTGCAGAATAAGATGCACAAAAACCTTTCTGAGGTACTGTGGTGGTTACACGGTACAGTAATTACCAATGTACTTTAAATATACTATGGTAAGTTATTTATCAAATTTAATTTGGTTCGCAAAGAGCCAGCTCCTTCTTAAATATGTATGGTATTTTCCTAATAAAAAGAAATATTTGCATGGTAATTACATATGGACCTTTAAAAAGTATATATTGAATATCCCAATTGAAACGAAGTCTTAGCACTGAATCCGAACCGTCTGACTTACAAATGAAGCCAGAGCACCTGCGGGAGATGGATTTATAGATCTGAAGCTTCTGGCCTCGCCCATGCTTTACATACAAAACGTGCTGGAAGAAAAAAATGCAACTCCTCGTGCCGTGAGGCTGACGTCATGCGCACTTGAAGCCGCTGCTCGCGCTGCTGCCTAGAAACGACTATCCGCCACGAGACTCATCCGCTCCTGATACCCCACTCTTTCTCTTTCATTTTTTGTTTCATGACATTAAACTGCGCTGTACAGAATCTCTCGCTCTAAGAGTAAGTATTTGAATCGCTTTTTATCTGCTTTCGCAGCGCTTTTGATGTTTTAATGCGTCTGTCAGTGAGGCGTTAGCGAGTCACTTCTGCGTCTGTCAGCAACCCTGAAGAGAAAACTCTGTAATTAGACACATTTAAAGGTGTGTTTGTTGTTAGAGTTGTATAATGTGATATTTTTTCTCTTCCATTGAGACAATGGCAATTTAAACAGACGTGTGATGGTTTTATGGAGAGTTTTGTATTTGCTGGTGTTAGCTGAAGCTAGCCGTTGGGGACCGTTACGTTACTCACGAGACCTTCGCTGCTGCTAAGAGATTATTATAACTCTTCTTTAAACTTATTAGTGGCTCTTTCTTTCTTTCTTTTCTTATTTCTAAGAAGAGTCCTTTTCTATGAACGTATAGTCACGAAAAGCGGACATCGGCAATTCATTATTATAATAAGAAACATGTATTTTTTCTTGTCAGGCAGATTTTCCACTGTTGAAAAGTGTAATGCCATATATCATGCTCGACGAGGTTTTGGTATCCAGTGATCTTTTTTTATAAATTAAAGGACTGTCTCATGCTCGGGAAGAATCCTTTGCGAGACTTCTGAGCAAACCAGACCTGTAGGACAGCCACAAAAACATGCGATTCATTTCGCTCTAAGAGTAAGTATTTGAATCGCTTTTTATCTGCTTTCGCAGCGCTTTTGATGTTTTAATGCGTCTGTCAGTGAGGCGTTAGCGAGTCACTTCTGCGTCTGTCAGCAACCCTGAAGAGAAAACTCTGTAATTAGACACATTTAAAGGTGTGTTTGTTGTTAGAGTTGTATAATGTGATATTTTTTCTCTTCCATTGAGACAATGGCAATTTAAACAGACGTGTGATGGTTTTATGGAGAGTTTTGTATTTGCTGGTGTTAGCTGAAGCTAGCCGTTGGGGACCGTTACGTTACTCACGAGACCTTCGCTGCTGCTAAGAGATTATTATAACTCTTCTTTAAACTTATTAGTGGCTCTTTCTTTCTTTCTTTTCTTATTTCTAAGAAGAGTCCTTTTCTATGAACGTATAGTCACGAAAAGCGGACATCGGCAATTCATTATTATAATAAGAAACATGTATTTTTTCTTGTCAGGCAGATTTTCCACTGTTGAAAAGTGTAATGCCATATATCATGCTCGACGAGGTTTTGGTATCCAGTCATCTTTTTTTATAAATTAAAGGACTGCACACATGTGCATCTGTCTCATGCTCGGGAAGAATCCTTTGCGAGACTTCTGAGCAAACCAGACCTGTAGGACAGGCACAAAAACATGCGATTCATTCCTAAACATTTACTGTGGCCGCAATGTCATTTTATTTATCTTATGTACTGACATGGTGTTTCTTTCAGTTTCCTGGAACTTGAGTCGAATAGACCTTGAGTGGAGGAGTAGGAGGACAAGCACCTTAAATTAAAAGACCACATCCAGGATCTGTTGGATTTAGTGTTGTGTGGAGCTTTAGTTCTCGAGGTTGGTTTGGAGAAGTAGTGGAGCTGGTTTATAGACTGCAATGCATCGCTTAAGGACTTGCGCTGCACGGCTACGGCCGTTCACAGCCTCTCAGAATGCTACAAGTTTCTCACAACAGAGAACAGCGATGACACCCGGGGCCCTAAGGACGTTTCAGCCCTTTCGGTGCTACACGGCCCCTGTCGCCGCTGAGCCTTTTCTCAATGGGACGAGCTCCAACTATGTGGAGGAGATGTACTACGCATGGCTGGAGAACCCCAAGAGTGTGCACAAGGTAAGATGTCAGCTCTCAGCGTAGAGGATTTTGTGAAAATCCTGGCTGCTTTGCTGCAATACCACAGTTATGACGCTTAAAATCCACGTGAAATCAAAATTCTCCCTGTTTACTTTCACAATGCACATTCCTGTTCATATTGTGAAAGATTAATCAGTGGATGCAATACTACAGAAAACAATGTATTCATAATCTTTCATCACAGCTTAACTTACTCTGCCTCTCAAATGACTTTCCTTTTTTGGTCTTCAAGTTTGTTTTAAAAAGGTGAATTGGTAATTGTTTGAGTGTTGAAAGAGCAGTCCACACAAAATGACAACTCTGTCGTCATTTACTTACTTCCATTTTATTATAGACCCATATAATATATGTAAGCGAATCTTTGAGGACTTAATGCAGAAAGCACCCAGATAAACCAAGTTGTTATCTTCTAAAAATCTTGATATCCGCCCCCTAAATCTTCTTGACAGTTTCATGTAAGAGGTAGCAACATCTTGATTTTTGAATGAAACATCCCTTTGAGTCAAATCTTTAGAAATGAATCAGTTGATTCAGTTCACATGGCAGTTAGAATGATTCTTTTAAGAACTTAACTGATTTGTTTGTGTAGTAAACTGCAGAGGAACTTCTTTGGTCTCCAAGGTTGTGCTTGAGGACATCCACGTTTCATAATGTGACTTTGTTTCCCCTCTCTGACAGTAAGCTTAGCTTTGCAGGGCTGTTATGTAAGACTTTTCTTTTCCATTTCACATGCCCTTGTATGGTTTCCAGCCAGGATGTTTTCAAACTAGAACTAAATGTTTTCTGAGAAACTGTGAAGAATGTATCATACTGTAACACACTAAGTCAAGCGCAGTGGACAAACCTGCTTTTACCTTTCCATTTAGTTCTGTATCTTTTTTTTATTATTTCTTTCTTTGAACATCACACTTAAGCATACCTTTAGATGAACAGCCAATACTGTCTGTCTGTGCATTTATATATTGCTATACATATTTATACACATTTATATAAATGAGCTTTAACTCTTTTGACCTTGGAGTATTTCATTCATCTTGAGCCATAGAAAAAGTACACAAGTGAATCCTCAAATGGGCAGCCATAGATAAAAGCAAAATACAGACTATTGTAGACAGAAGTAATAAATAATAACTAAATTGTTGAGGGAAATTATGAAGGAAGTGCATAATACAGTTTCACTACTTCGCCCTTCTGCGAGATGATTCGGCATCGGCGCTCTTAATTTAACACACTGAGCTCTTTAGCTCCTTAAAGCCTATTAGACATTTATCAGGTTAGTATGAGGTCCTGTGTGATGTGTCATTTAATCACAGTGACCCGATATGCAGGTAAGTAAGCCCTTATGCTCAGAACAAGGTCAGACATGGTCTAGGGTTCAAACTGCTCTTCTTTTCTGTCCCTGCATGAACCTAAAGCTTTTCAGATGATTGCATCAAATGTCTTTGGTTATGCAATCGAACATCCAGCTTATCCAGTGAAGTTTTGCTGCTCAGAAAAGCAGTTTACTGAAAGTTGACCCCTTCCCAGTTTACTCAGATTTGACCACAGTTCCCATCTGTATTGAAGACTTTGGAGGATGAAGCAAAATTCATGATTCAGAATAATTCCTGTGTGATGATGCAAGACACCAATTATGCTGGTCGGCAGTACGGATGTAATGATTCACTCAACTCACGATGCAATACGATTCACGATACTGATTTCACGATTTTCTCACAATTTTTATTTATTTTTTTCATCAAAATGAGATTTAAAACAAATTATAAATGAAAAGATGTCCTTTCGTTATTGTTCGGACAAAATGCTGCACAATTCTTTGTGAAATTGAAATTCAAATAACAAAACTAAATTGAAATTTTAAAATTGAAATTGCTATTTAACATTTTATTTTAATAATCCAAAATAACTTGTGGACGTCAGTGGATGTATCTTAATAAATCTTTTTTTTTTTCAAATGTGTTTAGTGCACAGCACTTGAAGTATTGTTATTATTCTTCTACTGTGATTTCTCCTTTCTCAACAGTCTTGGGACATCTTCTTCCGTAATGCCAACGCAGGCGCTCCCCCTGGCTCTGCCTACCAAAACCCACCTCCAGTGGGGGTGAGTCTCTCAGGACTGTCTCAGGCCCAGGCACTGGTTGGAGCTCAGCCTAATGTGGAAAAACTGGTGGAAGACCACCTTGCTGTGCAGTCCCTCATCCGTGCCTACCAGGTATGAAGGCTAAAATTTTGGAAGTTGGAGGAGAGGACTCTACTGCTGCTGTTTTCCCCTCATCATATTGTACTAATAATGATTCCTGTATTTACAGTACTATTTAAAAGTTTGTGGTCAGTAAGATTTTTATTTTTTTAAATAAATGAGAACTTTATTCCAGCTAGGATGCATTACATTGATCAGAATTTACAATAAAGACATTTTTAATTTTACAAAAGATTTCTATTTTAAGTAATTGCAGTTCTTTTAAACTTTCTATTTATCAAAAATCCTGGAAAAAAAATGTGTAATGTTTCCACAAAAATATTTAACGTCAAAACTGTTTTCAGCATTGATAATAATAAGAAATGTTTATTGAACAACAAATCAGCATATTAGAATAATTTCTCATGTGACACTGAAGACTGGAGAAATGATGCTGAAAATTCAGCTCTGCATCACATTAGTAAATTGTGCTTTCAAATATATTCAGATAGAAAATATTTATTTAAAATTGTAATAATATTGCACAATATTTGCTGTATTTTATTCAAATTAATGCAGCTTTGGTGAGCCTGCAAGACTTCTTTCAAAAATATATATATTTTAAATCTTACCAACCCCAGACTTTTGAACATTAGTGCAGATTTAAGTTATTTCATTGTTTTTATGACTTTACTCTGTAAAAGATAAAAAAAACAAGTCAGCATTCCTTTTTGCTGGTATTGTACTGCCTAAACATATTACCCTTACTTCTAAACGCTCCACGTTTCAGTCATATATCGCTGGTCCAATATGTTGGATAAAGTATATGAGGACCTCATATTATCCTCATACATGAGGATCTTTTCGACACAATCTTTATCTGCAAATCTCCACAGAATAGATTTAAATATAATTATCTTGGCTAATTTGATTAATTAAAAAGCTAGGACCCTTTCAATATAAAATATAAGTGCCTTAGTAAAGAATGTTATTCTGTGATTGCGCTCCTCTGTTAGCTTGTAAGTGCTGTTGCCTTGTTCACAGGTCAGAGGTCATCATATAGCCAAACTCGACCCTTTGGGCATCAGTTGTGTAAATTTTGACAATGCCCCACTTACTATCGGGTCCCATCAGTCTGGTGAGAACTGCTTGTGGTGTTCAGTGTGATTGCGAGCATGCTCATTCATTGTGTTAACATTGCTCTGTCCTTCTGTCCCTGTTCTTCTGTCATCTCTCTGGTGGCTTTCACACTCGCTCTGTCTCAATCTTACCTCCTTAACTGTCTCTACTTTTCTTTGGGTTACTGTCCTACCTTCTCCTCTTTTTCTTTTTCTGTCTCCTCTGTCTTTTTTCTGGAACCCTGCAGATTCGAGGGCACCACGTTGCACAGCTGGATCCTCTGGGAATTATGGATGCTGATCTTGATTCGTTCATACCAGCAGATATAATCACATCCTCTAGTAAACTTGGTGAGGTTTTGATCAGGCGTTGGAGAATGATTGAATCTTTTTAGGTGGCATGGCTTATTTTTGTGCTGTCCTCCCTTACCTGGAGCATGCATGTTGTCCAGACCTGTTTGGATATTTGCAATGGGTAAAATAAAAGCACACTCCGCAGTGAGTGTTGTTTGTGTGCAGGTTCAACATAATATAAACATTGCTTAGGAAATGGGTGATACTGGAGTTGATGGCCTT
The DNA here is from genome assembly GCF_001515645.1 of Sinocyclocheilus grahami. NCBI lineage: Eukaryota > Metazoa > Chordata > Actinopteri > Cypriniformes > Cyprinidae > Sinocyclocheilus > Sinocyclocheilus grahami. The sequence continues at coordinate 1,516,864 of NW_015505289.1, read as the reverse complement.
GTTCCAAACCTTGCGGCCAATGATCAGTTGATTACAATAAACAGATCAATACTCTAATAAGTCCAAAAATACATATAGCACACACAATTATTAAGTGAAATTGCACATTTAATTAATAGGACTTTTGAGTCTATACTCAAAAGTTTGGGGTCAGTAAGATTTTTTCTTAAGAAGAACTATTCTGCTCTCCAAGGCTGCATTTATTTGATCAAAAATACAGTAAAAACAGGAATATTGTGAAATATTATTACAATTTAAAATACTTGGTTTCTATTTGAATATAATTTAAAATGTAATTTATTTCTGTTACGCAAAGCTGAATTTTCAGCATCATTACTCCAAACTTCAGTGTCACATGATCCTTCAGAAATCAATCTGATATGCTGATTTGCTGCTCAAGAAACATTTCTTAATATTATCAATGTTGAAAACGATTGTATTGCTTAATATTTTTGTGGAAACCACAATACATTATCTTCAGGATTCTTTGATAAATAGAAAGCATTTATTTAAAATAGAAATCTTTTTGTAACAATAAAAATGTAACTTTTGATCAGTTTAATGTATCCTTTCTGAAAAACAAATATACATGTACATTAGAGATCAAAATTAGAGAACATTTTTCTGAAATATTGTTAATCTTCATTGCTCAAAGTTTGAAGGATTATTAGCTGTGGGTATACCCTGTTCCTAACATGTTTGACAAAATAACCAAGGCATTTCAACGAAAACCTTTATTTTGTGGAAATCACAGTGATCATAATTAGAGAACAGTAACCACTGTAGCACAAAAGAAGATTATAACTAGAATTTTGGAGGGTTACAGCTGTCAGGACCCTGGGCCGGCCATTTCATTTCATTATTTCAATGTTCTTAGCTTCAAGGAACTGCTTTACCCGTTTTGCAGTGTGACAGGGGCATTGTCCTGCATGAAAACTGCAGGCTGATTGGGAGATGCTTGCAGGGAAGGTAGTTGCTGAAGGAGGTTCTGATAAACATTTGCATTCACCTGCCATGTCGCTGTATAAGAGGCCCAACACCTGCTGCACAAAACATCCCCCAAACCATGACACTTCCTCCTCCAGCTTTCACTGACTTCTTTACGCACTTGGGCTTCAGTCTTTCCCCAGTTTGATGCCAAACAAAATGTTTCCCATCAGACCCAAATAAATTAAACTTTCTCTCACTAAAGCGAACTTTGGACCAGTTCTCCTCTGTCCACACAACATACTCCTCAGCAAAGGTGGGCCTAGCCTTTTGATTCTTTCTGCTGATGAGAGTCTTCATCACTGAAAAGTGTGCTTTCAGTTTGACTTCTCTTAAACGTGCCGAGACAGATCCTTACCCTGTTCAGCGCTGAACTGGCGAGCAATTCCAGCTGCAGTGTTGAACCGATTGCCCATTGAGAGTCTCCGCATTATCCTGCCTTCTCTTGAATTTGTCTTACATGGACAACCAGCATTTTTGGGGACTTGAATTAATTAGTGTCATTGTAAAGCTGCAGTATACTAAAAATCACAGATTAGAGATTCAAACGTCTCTTGCAGTGGCTGAAAGGGTCGTCCCTTTGGCCTTCATCTGGACAACCTCCTGTTGCTGGGTTTCAGTCAGATTAGAGCAGCCTGCCATCTTACAGTCTCAGTGAAAATTAGAGGAATATTGCGAGTTAAATAGGGTGCGTCATATAATTAAGGAAATTAGCACCAGGTGCCAGATTAACACCAATAACTTAAAGGTATCTGTAAGTTTTCTCTAATTTTGATCATTTTATTTTTCAAGTTTTTTTATACTGTGCTTCAGAATACAATTAATTTATGAAATATGCTTAAAAACTGCCCATCTACTCCTGTTAGGATAACTTCAAATAGGACTAAGCATTGACCTTGAAATTTAGGAAATTGTACGTTGATATCTAATTTTGATTTCCACTGTATATATAAAAATTACTGACCCAAAACTTTTGAACATAGGGTATGTATGACATTTGACTAGACTATTGTGCTGCCTACTATTTGGAATAGATCTGTGATGCCAAATAATGGTGCCAAATTAAGTTTGTACGTTATCATATGCAGTCCCCTGGCTTTGCCCATTGTAAATTATGTTTCCTAATGTCTTTGCATACATCACTCTTGACCTCAAAAGTGTCTGCTTCCTAGTGAAATACTTGTCTCATCTAGTGTCATGTTGTAGTTCCTCTTTCTCTCTGCAGATTGCCATTTTCATATCCTCTCACAGTGGCTCTTTTATTGCACTGGTAACGCCTAGGCTGTAGGCTTTTCTGAATGCTGTGAATAGCATTTGCTTTATTTCTCATTGTATTGTGCACATACTGTTTGTAGAGGTTTACCTGCATGCACACATTCAGCATGGACGATTGGAAGCAAGAGACAAACCTCACGTACACAGTCAGCTTGCTGAGGAAGATTGTGGTTAGTTTATTGTCAAAACAGTCAACACAACAATTTGAGAAATGTGAACCATCAGAATGCCCCATACAAACTCAAAATAGTTCATCAAATGTTTTGATTCCTGATCTTCAGGTTCCTTGTGTCATGAACATTTGTAAACAAGATGTGTGATTTATTTAATTACCATTCATTACACATCCTGTAAAGAAACTTTTCTTAGGCAGTATTTTTTTTTTTACTGTATAAATATTGAAACACCATTAAAAAGAGATGCGTTTACTTCAGAAGAAGAATTGCATAGTATATGAGGACAGACTTGTTTTCAGAAAATATATCTCAAATTAAGTTGAATTTTCTTACCCCACTTCAAAATGTTCTTGTTTTAAGCATAAACCTCGGTAAAATCAGCCTGCCATTGAAATAAGAAAAAAAACTTTGTTGTTTAGATTTATTTTACTTGAAAACAAGACAAAATTGCTAATTATGAAAATGTGTTTTGGCAGTGCAATGTTCTACTTAAGCAAAATTTGAATAAAAAACTCAATTATAAAAATTCAAATTTTCAGCATCCCAAATGGCTTTGCTCTGTCTTATCAGTTCCTTCTAATGGCAAAGCTTGATATTTTAGAGCCTTTTTTTTAATCAGTGACAGGCTGATTGTCAATGAGCATCCAGTACTAGCGAGACCTCAGTAGTGTATTGACGGTAGGGTTTATTTATCAGGTTAGTATGAGGTCCTGTGTGATGTGTCATTTAATCACAGTGACCCGATATGCAGGTAAGTAAGCCCTTATGCTCAGAACAAGGTCAGACATGGTCTAGGGTTCAAACTGCTCTTCTTTTCTGTCCCTGCATGAACCTAAAGCTTTTCAGATGATTGCATCAAATGTCTTTGGTTATGCAATCGAACATCCAGCTTATCCAGTGAAGTTTTGCTGCTCAGAAAAGCAGTTTACTGAAAGTTGACCCCTTCCCAGTTTACTCAGATTTGACCACAGTTCCCATCTGTATTGAAGACTTTGGAGGATGAAGCAAAATTCATGATTCAGAATAATTCCTGTGTGATGATGCAAGACACCAATTATGCTGGTCGGCAGTACGGATGTAATGATTCACTCAACTCACGATGCAATACGATTCACGATACTGATTTCACGATTTTCTCACAATTTTTATTTATTTTTTTCATCAAAATGAGATTTAAAACAAATTATAAATGAAAAGATGTCCTTTCGTTATTGTTCGGACAAAATGCTGCACAATTCTTTGTGAAATTGAAATTCAAATAACAAAACTAAATTGAAATTTTAAAATTGAAATTGCTATTTAACATTTTATTTTAATAATCCAAAATAACTTGTGGACGTCAGTGGATGTATCTTAATAAATCTTTTTTTTTTTCAAATGTGTTTAGTGCACAGCACTTGAAGTATTGTTATTATTCTTCTACTGTGATTTCTCCTTTCTCAACAGTCTTGGGACATCTTCTTCCGTAATGCCAACGCAGGCGCTCCCCCTGGCTCTGCCTACCAAAACCCACCTCCAGTGGGGGTGAGTCTCTCAGGACTGTCTCAGGCCCAGGCACTGGTTGGAGCTCAGCCTAATGTGGAAAAACTGGTGGAAGACCACCTTGCTGTGCAGTCCCTCATCCGTGCCTACCAGGTATGAAGGCTAAAATTTTGGAAGTTGGAGGAGAGGACTCTACTGCTGCTGTTTTCCCCTCATCATATTGTACTAATAATGATTCCTGTATTTACAGTACTATTTAAAAGTTTGTGGTCAGTAAGATTTTTATTTTTTTAAATAAATGAGAACTTTATTCCAGCTAGGATGCATTACATTGATCAGAATTTACAATAAAGACATTTTTAATTTTACAAAAGATTTCTATTTTAAGTAATTGCAGTTCTTTTAAACTTTCTATTTATCAAAAATCCTGGAAAAAAAATGTGTAATGTTTCCACAAAAATATTTAACGTCAAAACTGTTTTCAGCATTGATAATAATAAGAAATGTTTCTTGAACAACAAATCAGCATATTAGAATCATTTCTCATGTGACACTGAAGACTGGAGAAATGATGCTGAAAATTCAGCTCTGCATCACATTAGTAAATTGTGCTTTCAAATATATTCAGATAGAAAATATTTATTTAAAATTGTAATAATATTGCACAATATTTGCTGTATTTTATTCAAATTAATGCAGCTTTGGTGAGCCTGCAAGACTTCTTTCAAAAATATATATATTTTAAATCTTACCAACCCCAGACTTTTGAACATTAGTGCAGATTTAAGTTATTTCATTGTTTTTATGACTTTACTCTGTAAAAGATAAAAAAAACAAGTCAGCATTCCTTTTTGCTGGTATTGTACTGCCTAAACATATTACCCTTACTTCTAAACGCTCCACGTTTCAGTCATATATCGCTGGTCCAATATGTTGGATAAAGTATATGAGGACCTCATATTATCCTCATACATGAGGATCTTTTCGACACAATCTTTATCTGCAAATCTCCACAGAATAGATTTAAATATAATTATCTTGGCTAATTTGATTAATTAAAAAGCTAGGACCCTTTCAATATAAAATATAAGTGCCTTAGTAAAGAATGTTATTCTGTGATTGCGCTCCTCTGTTAGCTTGTAAGTGCTGTTGCCTTGTTCACAGGTCAGAGGTCATCATATAGCCAAACTCGACCCTTTGGGCATCAGTTGTGTAAATTTTGACAATGCCCCACTTACTATCGGGTCCCATCAGTCTGGTGAGAACTGCTTGTGGTGTTCAGTGTGATTGCGAGCATGCTCATTCATTGTGTTAACATTGCTCTGTCCTTCTGTCCCTGTTCTTCTGTCATCTCTCTGGTGGCTTTCACACTCGCTCTGTCTCAATCTTACCTCCTTAACTGTCTCTACTTTTCTTTGGGTTACTGTCCTACCTTCTCCTCTTTTTCTTTTTCTGTCTCCTCTGTCTTTTTTCTGGAACCCTGCAGATTCGAGGGCACCACGTTGCACAGCTGGATCCTCTGGGAATTATGGATGCTGATCTTGATTCGTTCATACCAGCAGATATAATCACATCCTCTAGTAAACTTGGTGAGGTTTTGATCAGGCGTTGGAGAATGATTGAATCTTTTTAGGTGGCATGGCTTATTTTTGTGCTGTCCTCCCTTACCTGGAGCATGCATGTTGTCCAGACCTGTTTGGATATTTGCAATGGGTAAAATAAAAGCACACTCCGCAGTGAGTGTTGTTTGTGTGCAGGTTCAACATAATATAAACATTGCTTAGGAAATGGGTGATACTGGAGTTGATGGCCTTGTTCCAAACCTTGCGGCCAATGATCAGTTGATTACAATAAACAGATCAATACTCTAATAAGTCCAAAAATACATATAGCACACACAATTATTAAGTGAAATTGCACATTTAATTAATAGGACTTTTGAGTCTATACTCAAAAGTTTGGGGTCAGTAAGATTTTTTCTTAAGAAGAACTATTCTGCTCTCCAAGGCTGCATTTATTTGATCAAAAATACAGTAAAAACAGGAATATTGTGAAATATTATTACAATTTAAAATACTTGGTTTCTATTTGAATATAATTTAAAATGTAATTTATTTCTGTTACGCAAAGCTGAATTTTCAGCATCATTACTCCAAACTTCAGTGTCACATGATCCTTCAGAAATCAATCTGATATGCTGATTTGCTGCTCAAGAAACATTTCTTAATATTATCAATGTTGAAAACGATTGTATTGCTTAATATTTTTGTGGAAACCACAATACATTATCTTCAGGATTCTTTGATAAATAGAAAGCATTTATTTAAAATAGAAATCTTTTTGTAACAATAAAAATGTAACTTTTGATCAGTTTAATGTATCCTTTCTGAAAAACAAATATACATGTACATTAGAGATCAAAATTAGAGAACATTTTTCTGAAATATTGTTAATCTTCATTGCTCAAAGTTTGAAGGATTATTAGCTGTGGGTATACCCTGTTCCTAACATGTTTGACAAAATAACCAAGGCATTTCAACGAAAACCTTTATTTTGTGGAAATCACAGTGATCATAATTAGAGAACAGTAACCACTGTAGCACAAAAGAAGATTATAACTAGAATTTTGGAGGGTTACAGCTGTCAGGACCCTGGGCCGGCCATTTCATTTCATTATTTCAATGTTCTTAGCTTCAAGGAACTGCTTTACCCGTTTTGCAGTGTGACAGGGGCATTGTCCTGCATGAAAACTGCAGGCTGATTGGGAGATGCTTGCAGGGAAGGTAGTTGCTGAAGGAGGTTCTGATAAACATTTGCATTCACCTGCCATGTCGCTGTATAAGAGGCCCAACACCTGCTGCACAAAACATCCCCCAAACCATGACACTTCCTCCTCCAGCTTTCACTGACTTCTTTACGCACTTGGGCTTCAGTCTTTCCCCAGTTTGATGCCAAACAAAATGTTTCCCATCAGACCCAAATAAATTAAACTTTCTCTCATCACTAAAGCGAACTTTGGACCAGTTCTCCTCTGTCCACACAACATACTCCTCAGCAAAGGTGGGCCTAGCCTTTTGATTCTTTCTGCTGATGAGAGTCTTCATCACTGAAAAGTGTGCTTTCAGTTTGACTTCTCTTAAACGTGCCGAGACAGATCCTTACCCTGTTCAGCGCTGAACTGGCGAGCAATTCCAGCTGCAGTGTTGAACCGATTGCCCATTGAGAGTCTCCGCATTATCCTGCCTTCTCTTGAATTTGTCTTACATGGACAACCAGCATTTTTGGGGACTTGAATTAATTAGTGTCATTGTAAAGCTGCAGTATACTAAAAATCACAGATTAGAGATTCAAACGTCTCTTGCAGTGGCTGAAAGGGTCGTCCCTTTGGCCTTCATCTGGACAACCTCCTGTTGCTGGGTTTCAGTCAGATTAGAGCAGCCTGCCATCTTACAGTCTCAGTGAAAATTAGAGGAATATTGCGAGTTAAATAGGGTGCGTCATATAATTAAGGAAATTAGCACCAGGTGCCAGATTAACACCAATAACTTAAAGGTATCTGTAAGTTTTCTCTAATTTTGATCATTTTATTTTTCAAGTTTTTTTATACTGTGCTTCAGAATACAATTGATTTATGAAATATGCTTAAAAACTGCCCATCTACTCCTGTTAGGATAACTTCAAATAGGACTAAGCATTGACCTTGAAATTTAGGAAATTGTACGTTGATATCTAATTTTGATTTCCACTGTATATATAAAAATTACTGACCCAAAACTTTTGAACATAGGGTATGTATGACATTTGACTAGACTATTGTGCTGCCTACTATTTGGAATAGATCTGTGATGCCAAATAATGGTGCCAAATTAAGTTTGTACGTTATCATATGCAGTCCCCTGGCTTTGCCCATTGTAAATTATGTTTCCTAATGTCTTTGCATACATCACTCTTGACCTCAAAAGTGTCTGCTTCCTAGTGAAATACTTGTCTCATCTAGTGTCATGTTGTAGTTCCTCTTTCTCTCTGCAGATTGCCATTTTCATATCCTCTCACAGTGGCTCTTTTATTGCACTGGTAACGCCTAGGCTGTAGGCTTTTCTGAATGCTGTGAATAGCATTTGCTTTATTTCTCATTGTATTGTGCACATACTGTTTGTAGAGGTTTACCTGCATGCACACATTCAGCATGGACGATTGGAAGCAAGAGACAAACCTCACGTACACAGTCAGCTTGCTGAGGAAGATTGTGGTTAGTTTATTGTCAAAACAGTCAACACAACAATTTGAGAAATGTGAACCATCATAATGCCCCATACAAACTCAAAATAGTTCATCAAATGTTTTGATTCCTGATCTTCAGGTTCCATGTGTCATGAACATTTGTAAACAAGATGTGTGATTTATTTAATTACCATTCATTACACATCCTGCAAAGAAACTTTTCTTAGGCAGTATTTTTTTTTTTACTGTATAAATATTGAAACACCATTAAAAAGAGATGCGTTTACTTCAGAAGAAGAATTGCATAGTATATGAGGACAGACTTGTTTTCAGAAAATATATCTCAAATTAAGTTGATTTTTCTTACCCCACTTCAAAATGTTCTTGTTTTAAGCATAAACCTCGGTAAAATCAGCCTGCCATTGAAATAAGATCTGGGGACACCTGAGACTTATATTACATGTTGTAAAAAGGGGCATGATATGTCTCCTTTAAAATAATTTTTAATAATTGAAATAAAGCTGAAATAAAATGTGTATGTTATATAAAAAAAACTTTAAAAACATTAAAATAGGAATATTGCTTTGGTAACTTAAAATCAGTTTAACTTGAATTATTAAAATTACTAAAGCTAAAAAATAAAGTGAAATGTAAATATTTTTAAAATAATAATAAAAATGACAGAAACAAAAAAAATGTAAAGCTAAAAGCTCTTAGCAGAAATACATTTATGTAACTCCACGTGGCACTGCGGCATTCTCCTCCTTGCAGGAGCCCCAGCGGGCATATGTGGCGATTTCCCTCATTAACCTTGCCTAGGGTCTGTTTCTTACATAATGTCCTGATCCTCACAGAATGTCAGATTTAGCCTCAGAGCTCGGGTTTGAGGCAGTGACATGTTGTTAGACTCTCCCAAAGTCACCCTTGATGGATTCCAGTTTATAATGGTAATTTATAGTGGTGTTAATATAAATATCACTATTGCGAAATAATTCAACTTTAGTGTCCCATTTGAGCTACAGGCGTGAATGATAAAGTTTAAATTATGTGACTCTTGACTCTTTTCTAAGCCATCAGACTTTTGTCTGACTGACAAAAAAATACATACAGAAAAAATATTCCCACAGACATACATTAAAGGATGTGGTATAGAAACCAGAATATCACTTTTGACTTGACAAAACCTGCTATTTATGCTTACATTCTCAGTTTGGACTTTTGTTCTTTCACTTTTGTCATCATGTGTAGTTTAGCATAATCTTGTTTAACTGCTGTTGCAGGAACGTTATCATGTTTACTTACCTGCAGCGTTGAGGTACATTTATTCATGTATGTTGTGTAGATAAGTAAACAGGAACAACTCATGTTACAGGGCTCTAGACTGTGACTAAAACGGTTGCATTTGCAAGAAGTTTTTGCTGAGGTCGCCACTGGCGAGTAGAGACATTTACATGTTATGATTTAAAAATTTGCATGTAATGACTTTTTTTTTCATTTTGTTTAGCGATCACATCATTTGTTATGTTGACGTAATAAACTGAGACGATGCGCATCAAAGTTTTAGTGGAAAAAAGAAAACAGTCCTCATCTCAGCCAAACAGCAGCGTTGACAGAATACCTGCTAAAAGCAGCTTTTGTGGTGGCATGAGAGAACGGTGTGACAGAAAAGCTGTCAGCTGTGTGGACATTAACAATATAACAATTCGTTTATAATCGATACTATGGCTTCTTGTTATCAAGATCTTTACTTTAAATGCTGTTCTGTTAATGCGTGAGCTTCATATTATTTGTAGCGCACTTGCCGTCCAATAATCGCAATAAGCTTTGTGCTTTGTTACATTTTAATAAACAAAGTATCAGCTTTAATATTCTGCCAAATTCATAACAAAATTCAAACAATAAATGCCGTTTTGGTGCTCTTTAAGGTGGCATGAGCGATCGCTTTAGCGCCTCAGTTCAAGTGGCATTGGAACCCATCATATCTTTCTCTTTACTACTATACTACGAAAATAAACATGAATGGACATCGAAAGGTATATAAGATATAGTACATCTTACTGAAATGTCTTATGTAATCGCTCATTCAGTGTTTCAAACTGCGGAAAACGTGGAACACTTTTAAATGCCACCTAACAATACATTTACCTCAGAATAACCATTTGGTGTCCATAATCTCATTAGTCAGCTAGATAAAATAACTATAAATAGGAGTATTTTGCTAAATTTATGCGCTATATTGCATATTTTTACCTAACCTGTTGACATAAGAAAGAATGCAAGGAGCTAAAGGTCAAATTCAACACCTCCTATATAATTGCATGTTAATAATGAAGAAAAACAGACTGGATGACAAGACATGTGACAACATTTATAGGATGCATTGATTAGGAGCCCAAACTACACTCAATGGCCAAGTGATGCTGAAATAATTATGGTCCGTGACATTGGCACCACAGATTCTGTGTTAATTACAATTCTTTGTGACTGTATATAGTTCTCAAGTTGGAAAAGACGTTTAGTTCCCAATTTAAGTGATCCTTAGTTCCCAGGACATCTACAAGATGGATTAAAATGCTGATAAAGACAAGAAAAGATGAAACATAAACACATGACAGTATGATTGAAATGTTTAAGATAATAATAATACACATTTATTATGTGTAGGCCTGTCACAATAATCAATATATCAACTTGTCGCACAATATATGTACATGACCTCAATCATTTTTGGTGACGCAATATATTGCCCATTATATTTACATAAAAATGAATGTCACCATGTTTTTTGCATTCCACTTGCAACTATGTCTTTTGCAGCTTCTCATACATAATGTGGTGTAGTCGGTGCTAGTTCAAATAAAAAAAATGCTTCTACAAACAAAGTTTCATCTGCAGATATGGCCTTGTTTAGGGATCTGTGCCTTTGTGCATACGGACATCTGACTGCTAAGTAGGGACTGTGTTCTTCAGCAATAGTGTGCACCCTTAATTTACACAGAAAAGAAGGTCAGGAAAAATCTGTTGATGTAAAAAGGTTATTTGTGAATTACTGAGTGAGTTACTTTGCACTTTTTGTTAGAAGATGTTTATTTACTATTTATTCAAGTTTTTAAGGTATCTAATATTTTGACTTAATTTCCATTATCTGAATATTCTTAAGAATTAAAAGTTTGTTGTCATTGGAAAGTGTGTAGGCCTTCTTGCATTATTATGCTGTTATATTATGATTATATATTTAGTGGCATAAAATTGTCTTAAATTGACAATAATATTGTTTATCGCATTTATTTCTGGGGCAATATATCGCACAACAAAAAGTTGTTATCATTATAGGCCTAATCCTGTGGCACCTAAAAAAATAATTTGGCGCCTAATTTTGTTTCTTATAGGAGCCAATGGCTCCTTAATTAATTTTTTTTGTCTGGAGCTCTGTGTTACACATTGTGAATGATTGCCATGTTTTAGCACACCTTGAGATCATAGGTCAGAACAAACTGCTATGCGAGATTCTGGTCTACATTTGATTCAGAAGTGCCAGATTGTCATAGCAAAGTCAGAATTACCTCCTCTCCTAGGTTCACGAAACGGTCGTCCATAAAATGCATTGCTGTTCTGTTGTAAGTAATCTTAAAGATTCCTAAATGCAAAACTTGAAATCGCATCATATGACCCCTTTAATGGTTTGCAGATAATACACTCACATGTTGCTTATTAATCAATGAGAAAAGAGTTCAACTGTACACTGAAACACATTTCTAGGTAAAATGTGTTTGTTCAAACATGCATGTTAAGACTAACATGTTGCCATCTGTAGCGTCTTATGCATGCATATATTACATATATACTCTGGCACCAGTGGACTGGGCTGGAATAGATCTGTTTTTCACCCTCATCTTTCCTTTTTCCTCTGCTCACGCTATTGGATTAGCTTTTTCTTTGCATGTTCTGTGTCTTATGTGCTTGAATGTGCTTTTATTTGCACTTTTAATTTATAAAAATTGCACTTTTAAAACAAAAAATATATATATTACTTCCTCTAACGCAGTTTTTGTCTTCTGTGTTTATGTATGTCGGTCGGATTCACTGTGATGTTTTGTTTCTCTTGCCCTTCCTCCCCCTTCTCCATCCATGTGTTTGCATGTCTGCTGCCAGGCTTCTATGGACTGGAAGAAGCGGATCTGGATAAAGTTTTCCAGCTTCCCACCACCACCTTCATCGGAGGAAGTGAAAGTGCCCTTCCACTCAGGGAAATCATCCGGCGTCTAGAGGTATGTATCCACCAACAATATAAATGTTTTGTCTTTCTGCTATCGAACTAAAAGGATTAGTTGTTTTGCATGACTTCTCTCTCGCTGTACTATGCAGATGGCCTACTGTCAGCACATCGGGGTGGAGTTCATGTTCATCAATGACCTGCAGCAGTGCCAGTGGATCAGACAGAAGTTTGAGAAGCCGGGAGTGATGCAATTTACTCTGGACGAGAAAAGGACGCTACTAGCCCGTATGGTCCGCTCAACCAGGTCTGTCCATGCCATTGTTTTCCGGAGACCTGAATGCATTATTTGCCATTCAGATAATTTAAGCACAGGCACACTTTTTAAGCAAAACCCTTCACCAAACGGAAATGAATTTATACATCCACTAAAATTTACATCAGTTGTTTAAAGGTCATTTAAAAAAATGCAAGAAAAGGGAATCGTTTGCATCAAACAATTCACTTGCATCATTTGTTTGCAGATGACACTTGCTGTGATATGTGACCCGTGCTTGCAAAATGAGTCGGAATGAGCACATTTTCGAAAATGAGTTCTCTTCATTTTCACATTCTACATTAAAATACCTTCTAGGGCTGTGACGGTGGCAAATTTTTACCACCGCTGTGGTAATGGACCAACTACCGCCGGTGGTGTGGTGTTGATTGGCTATATATAGATATATATAATTAATATTAGTTTGTGTATTTATGTATAATTTATGTATAATTAGTTTGTGTATTTATGTATAATTTATGTAAAACATTTTATTTATTTATTTATATATATATATATATATATATATATATATATATATACATACATATAGAAGCCTATAATTTTGAAACACAAATAATAAATGAGGCTCAATCATCTATTAACAAACATGCGTGTTCATCAGTGTACATGCAGTCTGCAAAACACTAAAATAAATATCAAAGAAATAATACAGTTAAACAAGAAAGTAGCCGAAATAAGAAAGTTAAATACACCCTGTCTACCGGACACGAGCAGCATTAACTCCTCGTTTGCACGCGCTCTCTTTGAAATAGGAATCGTTGCCAGATTTCTTGTTAACATCTTCCATTTATCGCTGTCTCATTTGTATTTGGCCAGTTTGGAGAAAGCCTCACCAAACCTGACCAGCCAGGTGTTTGCGATCGCGGGAACTTGAAGACACTTGTACAAACGCGGATGGGTGACATGAATGGAGATGGCTCCAGATCGGCAATTTAGTTTCCCAATAAGGTCCATCTCCCAACACAAAATTAATTTGCTGAATGCAGAATAAACTGTATTTTCCTGCACTCAAACCTGCCAATCTAAAGGAAACGCTATGCATGGCATTTGAGGTCATTTGTGAATTAGGCTACCATAGACTTACAGTCTAAATAAAATTCGTATTATGCTTGTTATAGAGTGTGTGACGTCACGTGCACTATTGCCGGTGGCAGCAGACAACCACGGTGGCAACCGACCACAGTGGTGACGTGGTTGTCACGGTGACCGTCACAGCCCTAATACCTGTTTTCATCAGCATGGGTTTGAAAATCATATTTTACTGGTTCAGACTCATGTCAAACAGAATTTGCTATGAATATTTATAAAGCTGGAATGCTGCGCTTTGCAACGATATATCCTATAACTTGTGGTGAGAAGCAGCAGCAGTTGTCCAGAAGTGAGCAAAGAAAAAGGTCCTCCTCTCAGAAAATGTACAAATAAAGATAATTTTAGATGTCTAATTACTATTTGAAGCATTGGGATCACTAGAAGAGGGCTTAATTAACTCATTTTTGTGGAAACCTCAAATTCAACCAAAATTGACATTTTTCACTTTTTTTTGCCTGTAGCTCAATTTTAGACAGTGTGCATTCCAACTCATTTTGCCAGCACAGGTCACATATGTTGTTATTTAACACACTTTTTAGTATGTCAATGTTTTTGTAATGCTGCCAGGTTTGAGGAGTTCCTGCAGAGGAAATGGTCATCAGAGAAACGTTTCGGCCTAGAGGGATGCGAGTCTCTCATTCCTGCACTCAAAACCATCATCGACAAATCTAGTGAGAACGGAGTGGAGAGCGTTATCATGGGAATGCCACACAGGTAGAGGAATAACCGACTGTACAATGTATTCTGGTTAATAAAGTATATAGGGCTGTTTAAACATGTCTGAATTGTCTGCTGTCCATCAGAGGCCGTCTGAATGTGCTTGCTAATGTGATCCGGAAGGAGCTGGAACAGATTTTCTGCCAGTTTGATTCAAAGCTGGAAGCCGCAGATGAGGTCAGCAGCGCTTTCTAGCCGCCTTCATTTCCTTCAGCACAAGTTTCTAATTCACCTCACTATACAGATTACAAAACAAATATTTCAGTGTTTACACACAAATAAAAAGCCAGATCTACTTTTTTTCTGAGGCCCAAGGTGCCATCTCAGCAATTTTTCCACAAAAATGACAGTTCAGGACGTACCTCATTTTTGCAGTCATGATTCAAAATACTGGTGTGACTTTCTAACATTTGCAGATAAGTGCAAGCCGCTTTAAACCGTGTGCTTGTGAATTTGTTTGAAGCGCTCAATATGAAGCAACATCTTGCAATACAGGCTTTTTTTCTCAGAATTTTGAGTTTACATCTCACTTTTTTTTTCCTGCTAAGGAATAAAAGGGGGAATCGCAGTTACCTTTTTTTATGCTGTGGTGGATACAAGCTTTCATAATTATGATGTAACCAAAAAAGGGTAAAACATATGCATTGGTGAACTGTTCACAGTAACATGCCTTTAGAAATAGGTTGAATTTTCATTTCATGACAACTTTAAAATTAAAGTGATAATGTTTAACAAATAATGCAAATCTGGAACAACTAGTGCAGTGATACATTAAACATTCAGTACTCTAATTGTGGTTTACAGCTCTGCACACAATCCATGGTGACATGCTTTTTGTGAAAACAGGTGTCCTCTCCAGCATTTCTAGGAAAATGATAGTGTATAAACTATGTAATATATCTAATGTTCCTTTCAAACAGAATCTTGACGTTCCAGTCCTGTTAATGTTTCAGTTTCTCTCTGTGATTTTTCTTTAGGGCTCAGGTGATGTGAAGTATCATCTGGGTATGTACCACAGACGTATCAACCGGGTCACTGATCGTCACATCACTCTGTCTCTGATGGCCAACCCTTCACACCTGGAGGCAGTGGACCCTGTAGTGCAGGGCAAGACCAAGGCAGAGCAGTTCTACTGCGGTGACTCTGACGGCAAGAGGGTGTGTGAACTGCCCTTGTGGTTCTAGCATCTGTGTTTATGTTATTAAACATAAGTGTTTCTCTTAAAGACCCCATGAAACCCCATTATTGCATTAGCAGGATTTTAATCAGTGCATCAGGAAAACAAATCTTTGAATTACTGTAGATTTCAAATGCAGACATCAGCTTAAGGTTTACTTTATCAAGTTGTACAGATGTGGACTAAATGTAAAGTACAAATTAAGTGGCCTATTTCCAAAGATTAAACTTCCCTCAAAGACAAAGGTGTGATCAGTTGTATTATGTCAACAGTTTTAAGAACGGTCTTTAATCGTCTTTTGTGATCAGACAACAAGACATGATTGACACGGTGTCACTAAGAAGACTGTGTCCTTGTCTCTAAAGGTGATGTCCATCTTGTTGCATGGAGATGCAGCCTTCGCAGGTCAGGGCATCGTCTATGAGACCTTCCACCTGAGTGACCTTCCGTCCTACACCACACACGGCACTATTCATGTGGTCGTAAACAACCAGGTCTGTTTCACACACACTCTCTGTCTAGAATATCCTCTTCAAATTAGTTATACACTACAGTTCAAAAGTTTGGGGTCTGTAAGGTTTTTTTTATTTTTTTTAATGTTTTTGAAAGAAGTCTCTTCTGCTCACCAAGGCTGTAATTATTTGATCAAAAATACAGTAAAACATTAATATTGTGGAAATATTATTACAATTTAATATATCTCTTTTCTATTTAGCATATGTTAAAGGGGTCATATGATGCTGCTAAAAAGAACATTATTTTGTGTATTTGGTGTAATGAAATGAGTTTATTTTAAGGTTAAAAAAACACATTATTTTCCACATACTGTACATTATTGTTTCTCCTCTGTGCCCCGCCTTTCTGAAACGCGTCGATTTTTACAAAGCTCATCGGTCTGAAAAGCGAGGTGTGCTGTGATTGGCCAGCTATCCAGTGCGTTGTGATTGGCCGAATTCCTCAAGTGTGTGACGGAAATGTTACGTCCCTTACCATGTTGTGATGCCTGCGGCAACCACATGTGACGACCCCGTGCTGGACTCATCCACGGTGAAAGCCGATCCGGCGATCGACAGCGCGAAGTATTTCCTCAGTGACCAGCACGGATCAGCTCCAGGCATGACGAAGCGATATCGTCCTCTTTTGGAAGACCAAACAAAGTAGTTTCGCTTTCACAACGAAGCACAAAGCATCTTCACGACATGGCGGCGGCAGCGGCAACAATACTACAGCGAGAATAAAAGTTACGCCTTCTTTCTTTG
>NW_015505289.1:1495947-1499155 GCF_001515645.1 Sinocyclocheilus grahami | reverse complement strand
CAGATAGTGAGGTAGGTATGTGGGGGCGTGTTAGAACGAGCCGTTTTAGGTAGGTGTGGCTGACTCTTAACTTTTATAAAGAATATCTCTTTGGATTTGAGACTTTAGTCTTTGTAACTTTACAGATCTTCTTTATGCACCAAGAGCTTCATATGACCTCTTTAAAATGTAATTTATTCCTGTGAAGGAATCATTACTCCAGTCTTCAGTGTCACATGTTCCTTCAGAAATCATCCTAATATGCTGATTTGCTGTTCAAGAAACATTTCATCAACGTTGAAAACTGTTGTGATTTGAAATAGAAATTTGTAATATTATAAATGTCTTACAGTCACTTTTGATCAATTTAATGCATCCTTGCTGAATAAAAGTACTGATTTCTTAAAACAATACCTGACCCAGCAGTAGTATTGTATAATTTCTCTGTTTTACAATATGTTTTATAGGTGCTTGTTTTGGAATAACACGCATATCATTTCATGATTACTTGTCCTGAAAGACTTTTGAAGAGAAGATATGTGGTTTAAATGGTGCAATTTATCAATGGTTGAAATCACCATATGAGTTTGACTTTTTTGAGGTAAATTTGCATTTATTTAAATATATTTATTTCCCTCTCTTTAGATTGGCTTCACCACTGACCCTCGGATGGCGCGTTCCTCGCCGTACCCCACAGACGTGGCCAGAGTGGTCAATGCTCCCATCTTCCATGTTAATGCAGATGACCCTGAGGCTGTGATGTACGTGTGTAATGTGGCTGCACAATGGAGAGCCACTTTTCATAAAGATGTGGTGGTTGATCTGGTAGGGAAACACTTTTTTTTTAAGTGGGAATGTTGCCAAGTAGGTGTCAAATGTGATTTAGGTGTTGACTCTGGTGTTCACCTTTGTGATGTAGGTGAGCTACAGACGTAATGGCCACAACGAGATGGACGAGCCGATGTTTACACAACCGCTGATGTACAAACAGATAAAGAAACAGAAACCTGTTCTGCAGAAATATGCTGAAAAGCTCATTACAGAAGGAGCTGTAAGCAGACAGGAATATGAGGTCAGGTTAACCAAATATTATTTCTAAAATTAATATATACACTGCCATTCAAAGTTAAGGTCAGAAAGGTTTTTTTTCACCAAGAATAGATCAAAGTGATCAGAGACAGAAAATCTTGTGTAACATTATAAATGTTTTTACCATTTCTAATAAATGCTGTTCTTTTGAACTTTCTATTCATCAAAGAAACCTGAACATTTTGTATCACAGTTTCCGTAAAAATATGAAGCAACACAACTGTTTTCAACATTGATAATAAGAAATGTTTCTTGAGCACTGACACTGACACTGAAGACCGGAGTAATGGCTATTGAAAATTCAGCTTTGCATCACAGGAATAAATTTCATTTTAAAATATATTAAAATAGGAAACTCTTATTTTAAATTGTACAAATAATTCACAATATTACAGTTAATACTGTATTTGTGATCAAATAAATGGTCTGCGTAAGATACTTAAAACATTAAAAAAATCTTACTGGCCCCAAAGGTCTGAATGGTAGTGTTTCAGTTGTAGTTACATTAATAGGAAATATTGGCAATATTTGTTAGATACTTTTTTACTGAAATTACTTGATGTGAATATTTACATTGCCTGTCCTTGTAGGAAGAAATTGCCAAGTATGACAAAATCTGTGAAGAGGCGTACAATCGTTCTAAAGATGAGAAGATCTTGCACATCAAGCACTGGCTTGACTCACCTTGGCCAGGTGTGTGTGTTTGTGTTAATGTCCCTAAACTGAGACACTTTTGCATATGTGTATTACATGTGAGTATTTGCTCTGAAATCTACTTGACTTGACATTTGTACTGTACCCTTCAGGTTTCTTTACTCTGGACGGTCAACCCAAGAGCATGAGCTGTCCGTCCACTGGTCTCAATGAAGAAGTGCTCAGTCACATTGGTCAGGTGGCTTCCTCTGTGCCTGTTGAGGATTTCACCATCCACGGAGGTACCCTTTCACTCTCATCTCTGCATACACATGCAGACAGTTATGAAAAGGCAGATCACCTGTACCCAAAGTCATCTGTGAAGCATGTTGGGAACTTGCTATATCTACAGCTCCTATCTACTTGAATGCAGAAATACCGAAATTTCTTTGTATTTCAAAAACTTATGAAATCTCCAATAAAATCTAACAAAAATTATATCATAAAGTTGCTTGTTTAACTCAAATCAGGCTTAAAAATATTTTTTGGCTTGAGCCAGCATCTGTACTCATTCTGTCTGTCTTCGTCTAAGGTCTCACCCGCATCCTGAAGGGCAGGGCTACGATGGTGCAGAACCGCTCAGTGGACTGGGCTCTGGGAGAATACATGGCCTTAGCTTCTCTGTTAAAGGAAGGCATCCATGTGCGTCTCAGTGGTCAGGATGTGGAGAGAGGGACCTTCAGGTAAGAACAGCTGCATCTCGTGCTCCTGAACAGGGGTGGTTTCTTCATTAGGGCGATAGGGTGACACTCCACCAAAGTGCAAAAGGGAGGAATTTTTTTTCTATCTCATTCAACCACAGCTGTCACTGTTCTAGACTGATTTTTCTGCCTCTGGATATAGTGTTTAGTCCAATCAGTGTTCTGTGTAGTACTTGCCCTTTTTTGGGCGATTTCACTATGGCCGAGGATTGCCCAGACTGTTCTCATAGACTTCCGTACAAAGACTATTTTTTTTGAACTGCAGGCACTGCAATGCAATCTCTATTGGCGCTTTTCCACTGCAGGGTACGGCTCGGTACGGTTCACTTTTTTGGGGTTTTCCACTGGGTACAGTACCCGGTACCTGGTGGTTTTTTTCCTCGGTTGAGGTTCCAAGTGAACTGTACCGTTACCAAAATGTGACGTGTAAACTCTGCTGATTACTGATTGGCCGGAGAGAATCGTCACTACCTGCGTCACTGAACTTGAAACACAAACACAACAGAACCGCTAGATTTAAATCAGCACAGCCGGAAGGATCGAACGCAACAGTTTTGAACGAGCGGACCTTTTTTTAACAACTACAAAATGGCTGTTTCGTGGTCTGTTGAGGAAGTACAGACATTCCTCTTGTTGATAGCAGAGGAGGGGATCCAGCGAGAGCTTGATGGGCGACGCGGATTGAAAAAGTTTTTTAGGAGTCGCGGCAATAGAGGCGGCGCAACTATAACGACATGTGAATAATC
>NW_015505289.1:1478552-1493077 GCF_001515645.1 Sinocyclocheilus grahami | reverse complement strand
GGTTTTCCACTGGGTACAGTACCTGGTACCTGGTACTTTTTTTAGTACCACCTCAGTTGGGGTTCCAAGCGTACCGTACCGTTACCAAAACGTGACGTGTAAACTCTACTGATCACGGATTGGCCGGAGAAAATCGTCACTACCTGCATCACTGAACTTGCGACATGAGACACAAACAGACCCGCTAGATTTAAATCAGCACAGCTAGCGAAGGATCGAACGCAACTGTTTTGAACGAGCGCACCTTTTTTTAACAACCAAAAAGTGGCTGTTCCCCCTGTTGCAGAAGAACAGACGTTCCTCTCGTTGATAGCAGAGGAGCGGATCCAGCGAGAGCTTGATGGGGCGACGTGGAATGAAAATGTTTTTTAGGAGTCGCGGCAGTAGAGGCGGCGCAACTATAACGACATGTGAATAATCCCGCCCATTCTAAAGCGATACTAAACTGCAGTGGAAACACAAACCGAACACAAGCCGTGCCGTACCGTACTGAGCCGTACCGAGCCGAGTCGTACCACGCAGTGGAAAAGTGCCATATGAGTTCCGGGAGGGCTAGCACTAACATGCTTTCGTCATCATACGTAACATTAACCTGTGCAGCGATTGTTGGGAGCAAACATACCTCTATTAATAAGAAATATGAAGTCAGGACTAGTCTGTATGGGCTGAATAAAGCAAACAAAGTTTAGATGGATGACGATTGTAATGGAAGTAAAGACGATTACAGTGACAAACAATCGCATACTATTAGACGCGCAAGTCTGTTATTATTAATGTGCAAACAAACAGACTGTGTATGTGCGCTCTCTGATAGCTTTTTGCACGAAAACATTTCAGTATGGTCACATGTCTGGCAAGTGCTATATAATGAACACTCGCTGAAGAAGCGTGTTTTTATAGGAGTTTGCAATGGTCGGTGGTGTTTATGTAGACACTCAGACAAGAACACTCTGACAGAGGCACTTTTCACTGGTGATGTCGAGCCGCCTTCAGATCACCACATTCGACAAATTCAGAATGTTTTTATTTACTTTCATTTGTGTTTTGCTCTGTTTAATAATTCTGAATGGATCAGCATTTATCTATATACAGTCAGGTTAAGGCAACTGGTATAGGAGTCTGTTGGCATCTCTGTGTGGTCCTGTTTGGTATTGCAGCTTGACTTGCAGTTATTTATATATATATATAGAAAATGCTCTAAACAAATGTAACATTTATTTTTTCCTCACAGTTTTTGCTGTTGCTCTGTATACATAAATTGTGAATTATGAAAATTAAAAAATATTTTAATTTATCTTGAAAAAAGCTTGCAGAAAATATAGTTTTATGGGAATCATTCTCAATCTTGAACTTGGTAAAACAATTATCTTTATTTAAAATGTTTCAAGTCTTAATAATTTTCCTTTTGTTAAACTGGGAGAAATCCTACCAGGATGTATGCTAAAATGGTTGGATATGGCGCCCTACCTAGAAAATGTTCTACCAGCCGCCACTGCTCCTGAATAAAATTGATTTGGAAGCAACTCCATTGTCTACCTTTTTATCCCCATACAGTCATCGGCACCATGTCCTACACGATCAGAACGTCGACAAACGAACCTGCATTCCCATGAACTATATCGACCCAAACCAGGCTCCTTATACTGTGTGCAACAGCTCCCTGTCAGAATACGGGGTTCTTGGTGGGTATAAACCAAATGAACTGTGGCTGGTTGCTGTCGGTCAAACAAACCCAGAAGAAGTTGCACATTATATGCCCATTGGACAAGAATGTCCTGAGGTCTGTGTCTCATTGTGTGCAGGTTTTGAGCTTGGCTTTGCCATGGCGAGTCCTGACGCTCTAGTGCTCTGGGAGGCTCAGTTTGGAGACTTTCACAACACAGCCCAGTGCATCATCGACCAGTTCATCTCCCCCGGCCAGGCCAAGTGGGTCCGACAGAACGGCATCGTGCTGCTGCTGCCTCATGGCATGGAGGGCATGGTGAGGTCTTTTCATCCTAAATCCACCTCTGAGCTTCCATCTTGTCATCAGTTCCCTTTTTCATTACTTTCTTGGTGATCTTTCCAGGGACCAGAGCACTCCTCTGCCCGTCCTGAGAGATTCCTACAGATGTGTAATGATGACCCTGACATTTTCCCTGTAAATCTCTGACTTTTTTAAGCATGAAAATTTTAACCAAACACAATATTTACTATGAATATTGTTCTTGTCTTAATACTCATTTGTTTGACACAGAAAATCACAGAGGACTTTGCCGTCCGGCAGCTTTATGACTGTAACTGGATTGTGGTGAACTGTTCCACTCCTGCAAACTACTTCCATGTTCTTCGGAGGCAGATCCTTCTACCCTTCAGAAAGCCTGTAAGAGACATCTCACTCTTTTAATCATCTGTACAGGTTTCCCTCATCATTAAAAACCTGGAAGTATCAGGGAATTTTAAAATTGCATTCCAGTTTTGGAAATAATGGTTTAATCATGGAAAATCATATATTTGCAATGGAAATTTGAGTATTTTTGCTCTAAAATATTTAATTTGATAGCGATTACTAGCAATGTCCAGTTTGGGAGTAAATCATTATTTTTAAGTAGCTTTTTCAATGATTTAGTCAAAATGGGCTACATATTGTTTTGAATGGATTCATTAGCAAATCTATGTAAATTAAAGTATTTTTTTTAAATCCTGGACATAGAACAGTTATGAAAATGTATTGGTCAAACATTGTGGGACTCTGTCTGTAGCTAACTTGTGGTTTCATGAAGTTTTAATCTTTTCTATTTACTCTAGCTCATTATCTTCACGCCTAAATCGCTGCTACGTCACCCAGAGGCTAAGTCAAGTTTTGACGACATGCTGCTAGGTTTGTCCATTTGAAATTTTGCCAGTCATACAACGTCCTGCGGAAAAAATTTTGTCGAAATTTTTGGGTGTTTTTGGGTTTGATTAGGCACACACTTCAGACGTCTGATTCCAGAAGAGAGAAGTGCATCACAGAATTCAGCTGAAGTGAAGCGTCTCATCTTCTGCACAGGGAAAGTTTATTATGACCTCACCAAAGAACGAAAGACCAGAGGCCTGGAGGACACAGTGGCCATCAGCCGCATTGAGCAGGTACCTCCATACACTTTCATAATTATATTTATTAAATGGGCCATTTATACACAGCATTATAATTTTCGCTTAATGCCTTCACCCTAAAGTAGTTCAAAGATGTATTTGATGACTTTAAATGTATTTTTGTCCAGCTTTCTCCATTCCCGTTTGACCTGGTAAAAGCAGAGGCAGAGAAGTATCCACAGGCTCAGCTTCTGTGGTGCCAGGAAGAGCATAAGAATCAAGGCTACTACGACTACGTCAAGCCACGCATCAGCAGGGTGTTCAACAACACCCGTCCCATATGGTAACTTGTGTCCTTAGATTCATCTGAAGAGTGAATCTCACAAAATCTCTCAAGAACTAGGTCACATTTTTCTCCAAAATTAAAAGAATGATATTTGGCATACAGACAATGAAGCCATGTGTCAAGTAAAATTTACATTTGTATTGCATTACTGTGATGGAAAAAAATATACAGTTGTGGTCAAACGTTTACAATCGCCTTGCAGAATCTGAAAAATGTAAATTATTTTACCAAAATAAGAGGGATCATACAAAATGCATGTTATTTATTTAGTACTGACCTGAATAAGATATTTAACATAAAAGATGTTTACATATAGTCCACAAGAGAAAATAATAGTTGAATTTATAAAAATGACCTACGCTTGATTCTCAATACTTTGTTGTTACCTGGATGATCCACAGCAGTTTTTTGTTTTGTTTTGATGGTTGTTAATGAGTCCGTTGCTGGTCCTGAACAGTTAAACTGCCCAAACGATGCTGGATACACTTTCATAATTATATTTATTAAATGGGCCATTTATACACAGCATTATAATTTTCGCTTAATGCCTTCACCCTAAAGTAGTTCAAAGATGTATTTGATGACTTTAAATGTATTTTTGTCCAGCTTTCTCCATTCCCGTTTGACCTGGTAAAAGCAGAGGCAGAGAAGTATCCACAGGCTCAGCTTCTGTGGTGCCAGGAAGAGCATAAGAATCAAGGCTACTACGACTACGTCAAGCCACGCATCAGCAGGGTGTTCAACAACACCCGTCCCATACGGTAACTTGTGTCCTTAGATTCATCTGAAGAGTGAATCTCACAAAATCTCTCAAGAACTAGGTCACATTTTTCTCCAAAATTAAAAGAATGATATTTGGCATACAGACAATGAAGCCATGTGTCAAGTAAAATTTACATTTGTATTGCATTACTGTGATGTAAAAAAATATACAGTTGTGGTCAAACGTTTACAATCGCCTTGCAGAATCTGAAAAATGTAAATTATTTTACCAAAATAAGAGGGATCATACAAAATGCATGTTATTTATTTAGTACTGACCTGAATAAGATATTTAACATAAAAGATGTTTACATATAGTCCACAAGAGAAAATAATAGTTGAATTTATAAAAATGACCTACGCTTGATTCTCAATACTTTGTTGTTACCTGGATGATCCACAGCAGTTTTTTGTTTTGTTTTGATGGTTGTTAATGAGTCCGTTGCTGGTCCTGAACAGTTAAACTGCCCAAACGATGCTGGATGCTATGCATTCATGCAACAGTATTTGTACCCAATTATCCCTTGCGTTGTTAATGCATATAAGTCATGTAATAATGCATGTTAGACCTCAATTGTAAGTCACTTTGGATGAAAGCATCTGCTAAATGTAAACATGCATTTACATTTCTATTTACATGTATTCTTCTCAGGTATGCTGGCCGAGAGCCTGCAGCTGCCCCCGCCACAGGCAACAAGAAGGCTCATCTTGTGGAGCTGGAGCGGTTCTTAGACACAGCCTTTAACCTGAATTCCTTCCAGGACCAGTCCTAAGCACCTCACCCCATCCACTCACTTAATTTCCAACCCTCCATCCCTCGTTTTTTCAGGAAACTCACACCCCGCTGTTAGCGTTAGATGGCAGGCTGGCAGCTAGGAATGTCCTGACCAAAGCACAGGTTTGATTTGCACTGTACAGTAGGTATGAGAGGCCTATATATGCAGATTTACTAAAAGGATGTGAGCTTTTAGCAACTACATGGTAATGGGATCAATTTACATGCATGTATCTCTGAGGCATGTTGATGATGGTTTTAATAGAGCCTTAAAGTGACATGCAGCTTGAACTAGAGGTTTCTCCTCAATAATACAAATAATAATTAATTTTGAATATGTACAAAATCACGGACAACAGCGCAAGAAAATGTTTGCACCATCCGTTACCCGCGTTGGCATGGATGTCTCTCAGAATTGATAGCATGAGGGTGTTAAAGGGCATGCATGGAACCCTATGCATTTTTTTTAATTATTGCGAAAACGGAACTACTTACCTTACCTGCGTTTAGAAGTTTTATAATACAGAAGGAAATGTAAAGACACCATATCCTTCACCTTCATCCTCTTCTATACCTTCATCTCTCCCATTCACCCTCTAAAAACTCAGTGCCAAATTGTTATGAACTTAAATAGGTGAATTCAAGGACTGAAAGCTGAAACAATCATTTTATCTTCTTGTAATTTAAAAAAACAATAAGCTGAGATTAAGCAGCAAGCGGAAAGACTCTCTTCAGGACATAAAAGGATTTATTTATTTTCTTAAGCTTATGTGTATTCCAGACTACTGTTATGATACTTCGTTCAATAAAAGCATCTCAGTTCAGTCTGTTTACTTGTTTGTACTAATAACTTATGCAAGAACAAATTTAACATGAGCACAGTTTATTTTTGCATTAATAAAGACATGTCTTGTGCACTTTCAGATGATACTAAGGCCTTTGATTGATATGATTTGTGACAGACTATAATTTATTTTAATTAATGTAAACATTTAAGTTTATATGACACCTGTGGTCCAAAAACAAATACATTACATAAAGCAGTTTTGTTTTTTTTGTATTGTATTGTTAACTTCATTACTCTGATCCTTCAGATATCTGATACATTCAAAGCAGCTTTACATATTTAATACTGCTGAACTGTTTTTGACTACTGTTTTCTGAAGTGAGCTTGTATGTATCTCTTGAGTAGCCGGGCAGATTTACAATAAGCTAGCCATATGCCCGATCTTCTCACTGATGAATCCATCCAGATCTGCTGGCAAGTGATGTTCACGAGCGTAGTGTCCAGAGAACTCTTTCAGCCAGTTGTACAGTTTATCTATCGAGAGAAGAATCGATCAGGTTACTCTAAATCAGAACTTGGAAAACTAGTTTAAATTAAAATAGTATTACTGTATGTTTTTAAAGCAACACTGAGCGTCTTTGGTTCTTGAATTTGGCTATTAAATTATGCTACTAAAAATAAATATATTTAAAAAAGCTCAAATAATGCAGACTTGTAGTTTCTACAGTACAGTTTGGGGTCTATTTGAATATATTTTAAATTGTCATTTACTCCTGTGATGTAAAGCTGAATTTTCAGCATCATTACTCCAATCTTCAGTGTCACATGATCCTTCAGAAATCATTCTAATATGATGATTTGCTGCTCATGAAATATTTATTATGATTATCAATGTTGAAAACTTGCTGCTTAATGCGTCCTTGCTAAATAAAAGTATTATTTTTGTAAAAAATAAAATAAAATCTTACTGACCCCAAACTTCTGAATGTTAATGTTTATCATCTAACTCCGAGCTCATGGTGTGTCTTTCTAAAAAGATTTAAAATGTATCACTAAAAATCCATTTCTTTAGGAGGAAATGAATGGGATTTTTATTTGCGAAGCCCTACTCAATTACTAATATCAGTATATAGTATAAGCCTATTTGCCAAATATACCAAATGATTGGATATTTCACCATGACCACTCCCTCTCTTTGGTCTTTAAAAATGGCTGACATTCATTCAGTGATCAAATGTAACACCCTAATTGAAATATGATAATATTTTGTAATTATCATTTAAATCTGACTAATTGACAAATTGTTTGTCATAAATCAACATCTCAGGAAAATGTTATGGCGTTTCAAATCAAAATATGACCTTCTGTTATGAAACAGGACATCAGTTTCATACATGTCCACTGTCGAGGACACCAGGACTTAAAGCATGTTTATTACACATTTTGGGAGACACAACAAATGAATAGAGAAAAAATTATATATCAATATTCCTATTAAATATTAGATATTATTATGAAAATCTTGCTAATTATTACTCCCATTATTGCACTTATTTGTTCATTCTATGTTGCCCCAAAAACACATTAATATGCAAATTAGATACAGTTTATAGATACATTGTATATCAAAGAAAAACTCGTTTATGGCCATTTTACACACATTTTGCATAAAGAAAAATATATTTTTTAAATATCTTTCATAACATAGTTGAGAATTATCTTTATATAAAGTTTGGAATAAAAAAATGAAAATTGATTTCTGGTTAAAATAAAAATCCCACTCTTTTTGCCTTTTCATGTCTATTCATGTCTTTTTATTTTTTTTAAAACAGAAGTCCCAATGTCCTCTACAGAGACATGGCATAACATATGAATAAAATATAATTTTTCTCAAATTTAATTTTTCTAAATTGTTCTTATGCTCTAAACAATGTAATGACATGACAAAATACTAAATTCACAAAACTGTTTTTTCCTGGTAGTCAGGACTGTTTGGTGTCAGAATAGGAAAAGCTGCCGATTTATTGGAGTTTGATTAAGGACACATTGTGATGGCCCAGGCCTTGTGGGTTGTTTACATGTAACTATAGAGAGTATGTATCAAAACATGATGGTAGAGGGGGGCTGAGACTGTTGCGCATTGTTCACAGCGACCGCAGGGCAACAGTGCAACAAATCACCAGCAGGGCCTATGTAGTCGTCCACCCAGCCGGGTCTCCCACGCCATCGTCAACAACGCATAAAATGGGCCCAAGATCATTGAAATTGGACCGTGCATGATTGGAAGAAAGTGGCCTTGTCTGATAAATCAAGATTCTTGGTGCATCACTATTCAATGGCCGAGAGCGGATACGCCGATTACCAACTGAGGCTATGGCACCTGGATGCACTTTTGGGCACAAATGGGCAGACACAAGCCGGTGGCGGCGGTGTTATGCTGTGAGCATTGTTTTCTTGGGACACTTTAGACCCCATTATCCCAATACCACAATCCCTGACAGCTCTCAGGTATCTGAACATTGTTGTGGACCAAGTGCACCTATTCATGGCAACTATGTTCCTTGCCGGTGATGGCCGTTACCAACAGGATAATGTACCATGTTGCATTGCCAGATTCGACGAGTAGTTCGAGGAACATGATGGTGAATTTTCATTAATGAAATCGAAAAAGCTGGTTTGCGCTACATCACCACCACCCCCCTGCTGTTGACATTATGGTACCAGATACCCCAGGAGACCCATCACCACCTCGTCTAATCAATGCCTTACCACATGGCCACTGTTTTGTAGGCTAAAGGAGGTCCTACAGGTTAGTGGCACAACCAGTTATTAGATTACTTTTTCACGTAGGGCCAGGCAGGTTTGGACAGCTTTTTTCCCTTAATAAAAGAAATCATCATTTAAAAACTGCATTTTGTATTTACTTGCATTATCTTTGTGTAATATTAAAATTTGTTTGATGATCTGAATCTTTTAAGTGTGACAAATATGCAAAAACTTAAAAAAAACAGGAAGGGGGCAAAAACCTTTTCACAACACTATATATATATATATATATATATGTTTCAGTTTAATGTGATCAGTGTAACACCTGCTGAAGTTAATGGTGGGGAAGTTGGCATATTCTGAACTAGGTTTAGTGTCGTTCCTGTGAGAGAAAGTGCAGAAGAAGGCGTTTGCTAACAGACAAGAAATCTGCTGCTGAGACATTGTTATGGCCAGGTTCTGTTGCTGTCGCAGGAGAGGGATGGGCTAGAGATAAAGTGTAGACAGTACAAGCAATGCAATTAGTTAAATCTAAATTCAATCTAAATCTCCATTGTTATAGCCTGACAAATTATGCATTGGTGTGCAAATGTGTGATTTTTTTTTTTCTTTGTCTTGTATGATTGTTGCTTGTCACATTGTACAACATAACCCTGATAAGATTTTGCATAAAAGCCTATTCACAAACTTTGTCTAAGATGACAAAATCGTAACCAAAATCATTGGGATCAGCAAATGGAGATTATTGTCCATTTTGTGTAAGCGCTGTAGAGCAATTACACAAATCAATCTGTGTATCCAGTGGCGTAAAGTATTTGAGTAAATGTAACAAGTTACTGTACTTAAGTATCTTTTTGGCAACTTCATAGTTTTACTGAGTATCAAAGATATTAGCAACTTTTACTTTCTACTTGATTACATTTTACTCTTTACTCCAATACATTTGTGATGAGGAATGCAGTTACTCAATTACAAAAGAAGTGATATCGCTATCTAAGGGCATTGAAGGTACTATATATTGTGCGTTTTGCCCTTCTGCACACAAACTTGTCAACATATATGTGATGAGGACATGGCTGCAGTGGTGTGCACAGACCTCCACAGGGGCATGGGGTGGGTGGTACGGTTGAAGGATATTAGTTTACTTAGGAGACTTCAGTGTTTGTAGGCGTTTAAGAAGCTGTTGTCTCAACCTTGATTTATTGTAATTTTGAGGTGTCTGTTTTATTTTGATTTCAGAAAATAAATGTGATCACTCTCCTCATAAATGAACTGTCTTGTTTTTCACTGGCATTTCTCTTAGGTGTTGAGGACTAGTGCATCTTTGAGCCTACATTCAGTACAAGTAAAATACTTAAGTACTGTTAAAATCAGATGCTCTAAGACTTTTACTCAGGTTGTATTGGAACTGGTGTCTTGTAATGGAGTCATTTTCACTGTAAGGTATCTGTACTTTTACCCAAGTATGGTTTTCAGATCCTCTTTACACCTCTTGTGTGTATTTTCACATTAATATTTACCTGTTCTCTGATATAGTGATAGATTCACTAACTTGACCATAATTATAAAGTGCATCAAATGTCCATTTGTCATTGTTGGAATTGTAGGTCATAATTGCGGTCTACAAATAGACAGAGACAGATAATAGGTCGCATGATAAACACACTTTAGGTAGTGTAAAAGTAATTGTCAAGCTCTTTGTAGAAGTCTACCATTGTTCTGAGGTTCTGGATGGGATATGTGGGCTGCAGCTCTATTGAAGGCTTTGGTCTTGTTCCTAAGCTGGAAACAACTGAGGAAACATCTGAAGTGTCCATAGGTGCACTTTGAGAGGGCTGGTTTGAGCTGCCTTCTCTAGATGTACTATGGTTTGGTTTGGGGCTTTGAACCTCATCGGATTTGGAATTTTTGGTCATTTTCTCTGCATTCTCACCAGATGCAGGCGTTCTTTCTCGTCCCCCTTCCCTTGTATTCTCATTAGATCTGTGCTGGCTGGTGGCCCCTGCAGAATCAATCTGTGAGTGCCGGTTTTTTTATTCTCCTCTTGATAATGGATCAACAGTGTTTCCACTGTTATTCATCTGATTCAAGCATCCATCGCTGTTGTTGTGTGACATCTAAGGCCAAAATTAAACAAAAAATATCACAGTACCCAAATCAAGACTGGAAGTCTTAAAAGTAAAGCAAATCCATGTATGGATTTGACAGGTGTTTTAAAGAGGTCCTTGATTATGGTCTCCATTTTTTAACTTTAGTTAGTGTGTAATGTTGCTGTTTGAGCATAAACAACATCTGCATTTAAGGCCTACAACACACGGCTGGTAGGGACTACAAGGATCTTCTTCCTGGGTTGGTGACATCACAAACCCTAGGAAGAGTTGTTGTAGTTGACAAAGTGTTACTGTTATAAATTATTATATCACAATTATTCTACAAAATAGAATATAACAATTATTCTACAAAAATGCTGCAACGCAATCATGTATTCTGCTGTACTAAAGCTTTAATAAGGATAAAACCGTGTATCAAAAGCTAACATAAACAGCAGTAGCATTTACAAATAACAGCGTATCTATAAAGTATGAGACAACTACAAACAAAAAAGCATAAGTTACCATTCTGAAACATCCTGTAAGAGTTCTGCTTGATCCTCTTCACTAATATTCTCTGGGTCTGATTCAGGCTCAAATTGATAAGGCAATATTGACGCCATTAATGGTAAAGGGGCTTGACGTTTCTGGACAGCGTGCACTAGACGGTTAGCGAATCACAACTAACCAATCAGAACCCATTGCGTATTTCTGAGGGAGGGGCTTCAGAGAACCAGGAAGTCAACAGACGGTTTTGACGAGAATGGAACCAGCGGTGTAGAACGGGTGGGCCTTTGATCGCCCCCTGGTGGCTGGCTGCAATACAGGTCATAAACCCCGCCCTCTCCATGTAAACGAATGGGACTTGAGTCAAAATAAAAAAATTAATTACACTTCCAATACAATTTTCTGAAAGATGGTTTTAGTCATTTAAGGTAGTTGTTATCACGCTGATACATGTTAAATTGATAGTTTTTCTGATAAGTTTGATTTTAGCTAGTAATTTGATGCTATAAAAACAGGGCATGTCGTTATGGTTGATTGGGTCTGCGGGAGTTTGATACCGCAGCTCCACCTCACGACACTCTTGCGCAGACTCTGGCTCCAAATGACGTCATTTACTCAAGATGGCAGCGGCCATAATGAGATGCTTTGGCTTCACTTTTCTATTGTGGTAGGAAGTGGTGATGCGTCGTCTATCTTTTTTTACAGTCTATGGTGTAGAATAAAGGTAAAAACGAAGCATGAACACATGTTACAGTGCACCCCATAAACATAATAAAGCCTTCGAAAATAGCTGATTTATCACCCCTTTAAATGTTGTAATAACTTTGAAAAGTTCGATTCGAAGTTAAGGTTCTGTCATGATTATCGTTGTTCGGCAAATTTTCGTGTTGCGAAATCTAAGATTGCTGCTTGAGGGCGAAATATTTAGGATTTTCTAATTAATAACTGCCAAAGCCTATATGATATTTTGGAAACTATTACCATGGTAAACTTTCAGGGTAAAAATAGAAAAATCAAGATCCGCACAAATTTAAGGCCATAAAAAGTCTTAATGGTACAAGAAAGTCTTAATTTTGATTTCAAGAGGTCTTAAATTTGGGCATGGAAAAACAAGAATTGTGATATGGCTTAATGTGACGATTAAACCTCAAAAGGCTGTGATTTCATTCCATAAAAAGGAACGCTACACGTTTCAAAGCCAGAAGCTGCTCTGCTTTGTTTACAGCCATTACCAGGGAAACCACTGTATTTCTGCTGTTCCCAAAGCGCCTCCTGCTGGCAGAGAATGAATTAGCATTTTTAATCAGCCTGTCTGCTGTTTTTGTTCAGACCAATAGGAAAATGACCCATGTTTTATGCAGCAAACACCAGTGTTGTAAATGTGAACTGGTGGATCGATAAGAAGATAATGCATTATAAAAATCTAAACAATTAATACAGTAAAATATTTGTATATGTTAATTAATATAATAATTGGTTGATAATAATTGTTTAAATTAATATAATAATTGATTCTTTTGACTTCATTTTCTTAAAAATGGTTTAAAGGCTAAAATGGGAAGTTTATCATTTTATAAAACTTTGTTTTTGTGAAAACCTGTATCTGAACTGTAAATCATGCTTTTTACAGTAATTTTACAGTTTAATATGTTACTATAGACATTGCCCTACTGTGCTCATATGGTATTCATTTTATTTGTGCAGGTCTTAAAAAGTCTTACATTTTAGCTTAAAGGTCCCATATTGTACACCTTTCTGGAGTTTTATTTTAGGTTTTGATGTCCTTAAGAATATATACTTGCGGTATAAGTACCATCTCAATATATTTTTACAGCTCCTCTCTCAGGAGCTCTGCTGAGAACAGGTGGATTTTGGCCTGTCTAATTAATATTCATGAGCCTCTCTTCTGATTGGCCTGTTGTTTTCTGAGTGACGCACGGCGGCAAATTTTCGTGTTGCGAAATCTAAGATTGCTGCTTGAGGGCGAAATATTTAGGATTTTCTAATTAATAACTGCCAAAGCCTATATGATATTTTGGAAACTATTACCATGGTAAACTTTCAGGGTAAAAATAGAAAAATCAAGATCCGCACAAATTTAAGGCCATAAAAAGTCTTAATGGTACAAGAAAGTCTTAATTTTGATTTCAAGAGGTCTTAAATTTGGGCATGGAAAAACAAGAATTGTGATATGGCTTAATGTGACGATTAAACCTCAAAAGGCTGTGATTTCATTCCATAAAAAGGAACGCTACACGTTTCAAAGCCAGAAGCTGCTCTGCTTTGTTTACAGCCATTACCAGGGAAACCACTGTATTTCTGCTGTTCCCAAAGCGCCTCCTGCTGGCAGAGAATGAATTAGCATTTTTAATCAGCCTGTCTGCTGTTTTTGTTCAGACCAATAGGAAAATGACCCATGTTTTATGCAGCAAACACCAGTGTTGTAAATGTGAACTGGTGGATCGATAAGAAGATAATGCATTATAAAAATCTAAACAATTAATACAGTAAAATATTTGTATATGTTAATTAATATAATAATTGGTTGATAATAATTGTTTAAATTAATATAATAATTGATTCTTTTGACTTCATTTTCTTAAAAATGGTTTAAAGGCTAAAATGGGAAGTTTATCATTTTATAAAACTTTGTTTTTGTGAAAACCTGTATCTGAACTGTAAATCATGCTTTTTACAGTAATTTTACAGTTTAATATGTTACTATAGACATTGCCCTACTGTGCTCATATGGTATTCATTTTATTTGTGCAGGTCTTAAAAAGTCTTACATTTTAGCTTAAAGGTCCCATATTGTACACCTTTCTGGAGTTTTATTTTAGGTTTTGATGTCCTTAAGAATATATACTTGCGGTATAAGTACCATCTCAATATATTTTTACAGCTCCTCTCTCAGGAGCTCTGCTGAGAACAGGTGGATTTTGGCCTGTCTAATTAATATTCATGAGCCTCTCTTCTGATTGGCCTGTTGTTTTCTGAGTGACGCACGGCCAGGGCAACCGCAGGTAACTAGGGTCAGCGACGTCACAGCGCTAGCTGGAGGCAGCAAAACAAAGAAGAAACTAGAGGCGGCCCATTCAAACCAGCGCAGATTCAGCTACATGAGGAGCTTAAAATATCATCTTGTTGTGATGTTGGGTGCCAGAATCCTCAAATTAAAAAATACAGCCTCAAATTAGAAATTTGATCGCATATCTGCTGCCACTGCCAGACAAAATACCGACGACAGCTGTGACTAAACACGATAAAGCGAGCGGATTGGACAGAAACGATCGTCAAAAATGCTGGCGTTTGCAGCGCACACTTCTTATCAGAAAAGGTTCAATAAAGTATTTTCTTTTGTTGTTATGGGCGCGTCTACAGATTTCTTGCCATATGTCTATTTCTTGCATCTCACGACTATGTCGTGTATGAAAT
>NW_015505289.1:1445389-1477811 GCF_001515645.1 Sinocyclocheilus grahami | reverse complement strand
TCAAAAATGCTTGCGTTTGCAGCGCACACTTCTTATCAGAAAAGGTTCAATAAAGTATTTTCTTTTGTTGTTATGGGCGCGTCTACAGATTTCTTGCCATATGTCTATTTCTTGCATCTCACGACTATGTCGTGTATGAAATAATGTCTGTGCATGTAAAACAACAAACTGACGATTTATATATAATCATTTGTAATTGTATATACATTGTTGTGATTAATTGTGGCTGGAACAATAATGTAGCTGTAAAAAATAGTTGCTTGCTGAAACTGAAATGTATATACATCATCATGACTAGATAGACACGGTGAGTTTGTCTTTACTACACACGTTAGATGTGATCCACCTCATAGTAACAATCCTGTCAGATCGTCCATCCTTTGAGTGAGAGCGTAACGATACAGGTCGGCCGATCTGGTTTCATGGTTAAAGTTAAGTTTTTCGACATGTTTCCGTGTTGTTGTTGTTGCTCAGCAATGGCATGGACGTGATGTTGTCTGGGGTGTGGCTAAAGGAGAGTGGGACGGTGGGCGGTGCTCGGGGCGGGGACTGAAGATAGTGACTGTGTAGTTCTGACGTCAACGTTTTACGGAAGTCACAACGGTTCGTGAAAAATAGCTAGAACTTTAAGCGGGCTGTGTGCATTTTACTGTGGACTGACTGTTTTGAAACTTATATGGTAGTTAAATAGCCCCTAGACCTCAGTAATCGTGAAAAAAGCCAGGAAAGTTCAGTTTTGACAATATGGGGGACCTTTAAGATTCCTGCAGATACCATGTAGGCCAGAAAGCTCATAAAAATTATAGAGAGGCCACACAAAAAAAAATGATTTAATTAAATAATTAATTTAATAATAGTAGTAGTAGTAGTTTTATGTAGGCCTCTGTATAATAATATGATGTGAGGTTTTTGGCCTATTAATGCGTTTCTTCATTTTTCTATTTCGGATCTACGCATCTGAAGTCGTGTTTACTATTTCTTCCTGGAGTTCAGACTTTCAGGGTAACCAGAAACTCACTGGAGTACGGAAAAGACAGGAAACACGTGTTCATAAAGGTAGTGCGTGGGGAAAAAAACATATTAGTAGGTAACGTTAGTATAAATCAAACTCAGTGAGGTATCTTGTACGAAGAGGAAAATGCTAAACCAGTGCATCTTCATCCTCTCTTTCATTTTAATTATTACTAAATGATATACAATATGTAGTTAATATTTGTTCTGTAGTGTTACTTGCTCTTCCACTTTCGATTTTATGAACTGTGTACAGACAAATGCGCTGTTTTTAAAAGGACCTCGATGTAACTTTCGCGAAGTTTTAAATGATACGTGCGAAACGGAGTGTGCAGAAATGGTAAATAACATCTAGGCTACTCGCTTGTTCGGCGTGCTTGTGGTTGCTCGTGTGAAAGTGAACGCACAAGAATGAAACCTGGAGCTGGTGGCAGTTAAAAAAAAAAACACACACACAAATATTGATTTCTAAAACTGGCATTTAATCAGTTCTGTCATAGTGTACTTGCCTGGTCAATACCGCTTTACACAGGAGCCTTTTTTTTCCTCTCTCACCTTTAGTCACATGACTGTTATCGTTCGTCTCTTTAACCACCAGATGGCGCCACTCCAATTTTTATAAGCTTTAGATGAGGGCGGGGTTTGCTAAGGCAAGTATTACTTTTTTATTAATGCTCAAATCAAGAATAGTACACATAGAATAATACAACCATTAACATAAAAATTATAAACAATAATAACAAAAAAATAAAGTAGAAACAAACAACAAAAACGGCTACCTGTCCCACCTTTTTTGGAATGTGTAGCTCTCATGAAATCCAAAATGAGCCAATATTTGGCATGACATTTCAAAATGTCTCACTTTCAACATTTGATATGTTATCTATATTCTATTGTGAATAAAATATAAGTTTATGAGATTTGTAAATTATTCCATTCCTTTTTTTACTCACAATTTGTACAGTGTCCCAACTTTTTTGGAATTGGGTTTGTACATTACAAACTGAAAGAATAAAATTGAGATTTACATATCATTAAAAATAGGAAAAGAGTTACAGATAGATAACGTTTTTAAGGCTTTTTTGTTCTTAGACAACTGGATTAATGAAAGGTATTGCTCAAAATCTTTTATAAAAACAAAGAAGAGAGGTCTAGAGTTTGAATATTTGCATTTGTGGATGTGAAATTTTGCAAGAAGCAAAATCAGATTTACTACATAAAACTGTTTCCTTTTAGATTGTTCATACTCAATAAAACCCAATACTACGTCCTTCCAAAACAGAATACATTCATTATAAATGTTACTCCTAATGAAACTTAAAACATCTTGCCAAAATTTCTTTGTAAATGGACAGTTCCAAAAGAAATGAACAACAGTTTCAACAGAGTCATCACAAAAAGAGCAACTGAAGGAAATATCACTTTTGAATTTTTTCATGTAATGAGAGGTACCCTCTCAAAACAAGCTGGTGGCAACAAAACTTTGAAACGGTTAAAGTGCAACCGATGCTAAATTGTTACACCATGGATGGGAACGAAAGGGTACATTGGTTTCATTTGATTTTATTGTAATTTCTAAAAACAAGCTGAGATTAAGCCAAAAAATTATCATATTACTTTATTCAATAAAAGCATTCGGGTTTTATTCTGCTGTTGTGTGTACTTCTACTTGATGCAAGTAATTCACCATGACATTTTTTTTATTTTGCATTAACAAAGAAACGAAATGTGTCCCTTATTGGCTGTTACTGAGGCCTTTGATTAATATAAATGCTGAATGACTATAAAGCTTTTTAATTAAGGTAAATAATTAGATTTATATGACACCTGTGATCTTACAAGATAAACATTTCAACCGCTTTTTCTTTTTTAGTATAGTAGTAGGCCTACAGTTGTATCATTATTCAGTTCCTTCAGAGTTTAGCTTTACATAATTAATACTGCTGGACTGTTTTTGCTACATTTGTTTACAATAAGTTATCCTTCTGCCCGATCTTCTCTCTGATGAATTTGTACAGGTCTATTGGCGAGCCACTTTCATGAGTGTAGTTTCCACAGAACTTCTTCAGCAACTTGTACAGTTTACCTGTTGAGAGAAGAAACGATCCAATAATGCTTCATATTCTTGTTACCACTGTAGTTTTAGTTCATCTTCGGACTGAATGTTGGTCAAAATCAATCAAAAAACTATTTTTAAATAATTACATTTGTAGAACAACACTGAACAGCCTATTTAAGTAGTTTTACCTTACTATACTACAAGTAGGTTGTTATGGCAATAAATATATAAATGACACTGCACTTAACATCAGAACTCATAGTGTATTTCATATGAAAGGTTTGAACTAAATATCTATTTCTATATATATATATATTTAAAAATCTTCTTTCTAAAAATCTATAGGAGAAAATGAATAAATTTTTGTTTGTGTAACCCTATTGTTGTGCTCTATTATTAAACCAATTAATACCTGTGTGTTTTGACTTCAGTGAATGTACTTACCCACGGTCACTTTGTTGATGGTCAGTATCTCATGCATTCTTTGTATTTCTTTTGCAAGTTCTTTATTGCCAGCGGTGAAGTAAGCCACGTCTCGTCCAGCCACGGCGGCAGCCATCAACTGGATGAGAGCTTTTGAAGACAAACACATTCTGTTCTGTGCATTTATCATAATCCATCTGTAGTGTCTCCAGATCAAATAGGATGCGTGTGTGTTTTGTCTTTATTTACCTTTGAGTTTAGGATCTCCGTTGAAGGCACCGCAGCCCCAGTTGCCCGTTGCGATGGCCGTTTTCACGTCTCCATGGAATCCCACAAACGCCTTTGAGAGTCACACGGTATAAGCCTAACCTTACGATAACAAATACTTACCACAGCAAACCTCATTATTTGTACTTGTCAAATCTAATACCTTGTTGAGTTCTCGTTTTATGTTCTTTTTAGTGTACTGGTCCTTCGGGTTCTTGAAGTCGAGAGCATCGATGGCAACAATCTGCCGATAACGTCTCTTCCAGTTATCCCTATGAATTTACTTGTGGCTGTAAAACCATATATATAAAACCATGTATATTTGTCATCATTACTTACCGCTTCATGCAATCATTGTACGGGCCCACCCAAGAAAAGGTTTTGCTGTAGCCAGAAGTAAAGCTGTACATTTGAGGACCTGATGACACATTAAGAGGAAATGTCACGGAACCATCAACACCATCGCTCTGTCAAGTTACCATGTGTGTTGTAAATAAGTTTATATGTGTGTAGCCATTCTATACTGAATTTGTTGCATTGCGGGTCTGAAATATACTGATATAAAAAGGTGTCCTGTGACTGTGTGACAGAATGAGGTAATTTTTGCATGAATGATCCCTGTAACTGACTGAAAGCTGTTTTAGTTTTCTAACTTTGTCTGTGCTAAACGCCCCAGCAGTACCTGTGATCTTGAGGCACTCGTTATCAGCCAGTTTCTCAGTGAAGAGTCTGGCCACGATGAGCTCTGGACTCATGAAGAAGAGGATCTCCTCCTGAACCAGTCCTGATCCCAGCACCCCACCACCAATATAATTGCTGGCAAACTCCACCTGTCCAGAACCATGTGACGTAGATGAAACTGAAGAACAGGTACAAAACTGAAGTTTAGATGAAACTGACCTGCAGCATCCCTGTACCCTCATGCTCAATGGAACCTTCTGAAGAGATGTGAAGGTTTGTCAGAGTCTTCTTCTGTCTAAAGTCCGACATGATCAATAAGAGGCATGTCAACTCACTTTAGTCTGTTTAGATTGTAATTAATGTAACTTACTTTTTCCATTTAGGGAGCTGTGATTTTTGAATGCTGGTCCTTTCAAAAGTAACCAGTCCATCTGGTATTGCTGTTAAACAATTAAAGGCCATTAAATTTACACTGAAATAGCTACACTGAATCCAAAATCCCGTGTGATATGCGTGTTCTCAGTACCTGGATCTTGATTATCGCTTTTATTTGTCACTGTGTTGAAGTAATGGAAAATGGCCCTCAGTTTCTGTGCTTTCTGGGCTAATTTTGCCGGGTCTTTCTCGTCAGCAAATAGGCTAAAATATATATATAACGAACTGATACAATACCAGTATTTTCAGATCAGAATGAAACGGTGTAATGTGATCAGTGCATCACCTGCTGAAGTTAATAGTGGGGAAGTTGGCATATTCTGAACTAGGTTTAGTGTCGTTCCTGTGAGGGAAGGTGCAGAAGAAGGCGTTTGCTAACAGACAAGAAATCTGCTGCTGAGACATTGTTATGGCCAGGTTCTGTTGCTGTCGCAGGAGAGGGATGGGCTAGAGACAAAGAGTACAGACTCAAAAATACTTACAACAGACGTGCATAAAAAAATAAATAAAAATAAAAACAAAGCAATGCAATTAATTTACTCTAAGTAGAATTATTTTCTTTGTTCCAGTGGGACATTATTATAGCCTGACCAATGGTGCACACTGTGTGATTGTTAAATTAGTTTTTGCCTTGCATGATTGTTGCTTGTCAGATTGTACAATATGAACCTGAAGAGATCTAAAAGTCAAGACAGACTCTTAAGTCAGAGTAATCAGGGAAAATAAAATGTGCATGCAGTGTAAGTCACTTTGGATAAAAGCATCTGCCCAATGCATAAATGTAATGTAAATAGAAAATTGACATGATTTACAGTGTTTACTGAACATTTGCATTAATTCTGACAAATGTATTCACACTTCAAATGAAAATGCTACCAAAAAACTGTCAGCAATGTTTTGCACCAGAAATTTCTGTTTATTATTCAGATGGTTGAGCTCATTTTCATAGTAAAATATTAATGTCAAAATAAAGTTAAAGAATGAGATTTATGTTGCATATCATAAAAACATTTTTAAAGAAACTTCTCTTTCCCTGCAACAAAAGACAGCAAAATCATTGCCAAAATCATTCAGTGTGGACCAGACTTGAGTTATATTACTTTTACCAATAAAACAAATCAATTTACAACCCACGTTATACTAGTACTTTGGGATTCTTAATTAACACAATGTAGGAACCTGTAACATACCTGTGTAATGAGATCAGGTAATTCAAGAGCTAGTGTGGCCATCTTTGGGATCAGCAAATGGAGATTATTGTCCTTCGCGTGTAAGCGCTGTAGAGCGATTACACAAATCTCTCATCAATATGTATTTTCACTTTTAACATTTACCTGTCCTCCGATATGAACTAGAGAATGATTCACTAACCCGACCATATAAAAAAAGTGCATCGAAAGTCCATCTGTCTTTGTTGTTGGAATTGTAAGACATTATTGCGGTCTACAAAAGACAGAAAACTGGTCACATTATGATAAACATGCTTGAGCTCACATAAAATTAATTGTCATTGTTACAGTACCTGAACATCCCCAATAGAGTTATTTCCTTTGGTGAGATTGTGCAACGCACGACAGGTGACGTCCCAGTGAGAGGGTGGTGAATGGGACTTGTTGGGGGATTCAGGCGGTGGCTATGGGGAATAATCATTACTGAATATGAATGAATAATGAATACCCCATACCCTCTCTATTTTCATGAGCTACTTGTTCAGAAAAGCTCTTTATATAGAAATGATGATGATCTTTAGAGAGAGAGATTTGTTATAAAGCACTCTGGATGCCTATACTTACATACAGATGTGGTAACTTCACATGGTGGGAATCCCAAACATGAGTCCCTTGATGAGAGACGATTACACCACTTTGGAAACATGGAATCTGCTCAGACAAGCCAGTAACATGAATTATGACTGAATCAGTATTCACAGCACACTTTATAAAGTAATTAGAATACAAAAAATAAGGATGAAGTTGCATGGTTCTTACATCTATCAGTATTGTATGTTCTTTCTTGAGCAGTGGCTGGTTAAGCTCCGTGGCGAAGTCTTGGATTGTCTTGAGGTTCTTGATGGGATATGTGGATCCCGGCTTTGGTTTTGTTTCTAAGCTGGAAGCAGCTGAAGTGCTCATAGTGCACTTTGAGAGGGCTGGTTTGAGAACCATAGAAAAATTTATAAAAATAATGAAGAAAACGCATCATTACACTGCTTGGAACAGAAAATTATAATAATAATAATATTTATGATATGCCCTAGAGGACACCAGGACTCAGTTAATAAGAAAATGAAAACAATATTGCCAAAAAAAAATTTTATATTCGATAAAGCAATTAATAT
Source organism: Sinocyclocheilus grahami (assembly GCF_001515645.1). Lineage (NCBI taxonomy): Eukaryota > Metazoa > Chordata > Actinopteri > Cypriniformes > Cyprinidae > Sinocyclocheilus > Sinocyclocheilus grahami. The sequence continues at coordinate 1,470,597 of NW_015505289.1, read as the reverse complement.
TTAGGTTCCAGGCTACTTTCTTTTCTGTAACTTGTCCAAACTTTGTACAAATATTCTCAACTATGAAAGATATTAGAGAATGGTTTGATACACTATTTTACTTTACTTTTTAGCTACAAAATATGATCATACTCCCATAAGAGTGTTGAATTTAGTAATTCAGTCAGTGTCAGTCATATTTAAAGACCAAGGAGAGGGAATTGTCTTGGTTAAACCTCCAAACATTTGGTATCTCTGAAAAGACCTGAATGTGCTCTTTATAGTAATAAAACTGTGACTTATATGGTCTCAAAGAAATGTATTATAATATAATTTCAGGACATTACCTCTTATAGCTGGGTCTCAGGAGGATAAAGAACACATCATATTAGAGCATAGAACAAAAAGCAAAGGGGTTGATTTTTTTATTCGTGAAAGTTTATTAACGGGGTTCGAACGTTGCAATAAAGAAAAAAATCGAAAGTTCGATTCGAAGTTAGAACGCGAATATTCTCTTGCGAACAGCTCGAGCGCGTGACTTTGCAGCTGGTTATATGGCGATACATTGATCAAATATGAGATTGCGTTTCAAGAGCGAACTTTGAACCGCGCTAAATTACCTTTGCGTTAAATAATTTAGCAGACATGAATAAAAAAATTCGCTTATTGGCTAAAATGATACTGAAAGCACTACCTGAAATGATTACCACGGTCAAATTTTAGGGTAATTAAACAAAATTAAATTGGAGTAGGAGAAAGAAAGGAAACGTGTAGTAAAAAAAAGAATGTATATAAACGGGGTTCGAACGTTGCAATAAAGAAAAAAATCGAAAGTTCGATTCGAAGTTAGAACGCGAATATTCTCCTGCGAACAGCTCGAGCGCGTGACTTTGCAGCTGGTTATATGGCGATACATTGATCAAATATGAGATTGCGTTTCAAGAGCGAACTTTGAACCGCGCTAAATTACCTTTGCGTTAAATAATTTAGCAGACATGAATAAAAAAAATTCGCTTATTGGCTAAAATGATACTGAAAGCACTACCTGAAATGATTACCACGGTCAAATTTTAGGGTAATTAAACAAAATTAAATTGGAGTAGGAGAAAGAAAGGAAACGTGTAGTAAAAAAAAGAATGTATATCAATCAAACTCATATAGCCTATTTAAAAGATGCTGAAATAGGCTTTGCATCTAATCTATTTCCTTTAAAATTACTTATATACACTATGTAGTGCTTTAAGTTATGGAGCTCTTTCACTTGATTTTCTGAATTGTGTGTCACTTGTTCGGTTGCCATTCAATCACAAGATGGCACCACACTCCAATTATTATAACCATTAATTCCTTTCTTAAAACTTAAAGCGTTAAAACCGTGCTACTTCTAGCTACACTTTCAGGGAAAAAAAGGTACAAAAGCTGTCTCTGGGACGGTACCGTTTGAAAAGATACACTTTTGTACCTTATTAACTCCTAAAGGATGCATATTAGATCCTTAAAGGTACATATTAGTACCTCAAGTATACATATTAGCAGAGGTGTAAAGTATTGGAGTAAATGTAATCAGTTACTGTACTTAAGTATCTTTTTGGGTACTTTGTAGTTGTACTGAATATCAAAGATATTAGCAAGTTTTACTCTTTACTTCACTACATGTTTGAATGAGTATCTCTTTACTCCACTACATTTGAAATGAGTGTTGCAGTTACACATTACATTTAGCATGGACCTAGCTTTTTCTGCGGAAGTTTATTTCTGCTACAAAAGACGTGATACTGCCTGCTACAGATCACTGAAAGTACTGCATCTTGTGCGTTTTTTGCCCGTTTACTCACCCAAACTTGTCAACAAGGCTACTTTATGTGAATGCGAGTTCCCTAGCAAGTATTTGTGAATCACAGGTGTTTTATATATGAGATGAGGTGAGATTTTAATTGTACTTTAACATTATTTCATTTATCCATTATACTGAAGAGACCTTTTTGAAAGATATTGTTTTTTGTTTGTTTGTTTTGTTTTGCAATTTTGAGGTGTTCCGTTTTATTTTGGTTTTAGAAAATAAACGTGATTGTTTTTGTTTCATGCTCTCTGTGCCTTGGCCTGGACTTTTACGTCACTTCCTGTCTCCCGTGGTGTTTGTAGTCAGTTTGTAGTCCGTTTGTTCATTGGTTCCCCTTGATTAGTCTCCCCAGGTGTGTCTTATCTTGTTAAGCTTGTTAGCCCCCTGTGAGTTCTTTGTGAGTTGTTGAATGTAATTGTTGTCTGTTTGCCAGTCATTCTGTTCTTTGGTCCCTTTGGTTTTTGCCTTATTGTTTGTTCTAGTTTTTCCAAGAAATACCAGTACATAGATCCTTGCCTCTGCCTGTTTTTGAGCCTATATTTAGTATAAGTAAAATACTGAAGTACTGTTAAAATCAGAGACTCTAAGACTTTTACTCAAGTTTTTTTGGAATTGGTGACTTGTAACGTGGAGTAATTTTCACTGTAAGGTATCTGTACTTTTACTCAAGTATGGTTTTTAGGTACTCTTTACACCTCTGCATATTAGTTCCTAAATAGGTATAAATGTCTTTTGAAAGGGTACTGCCCAGTGACAACTTTTGTACCTTTTTTTCTGAAACCGTACTGCTTCTGTTCACAAAACTGCAGCTACTAACCACTGGCCACTGTGTCTCAGGTCTGCATAATGTCTGTTGGACAAACCTGTGCTCACTGGTGCCTGAAGCCCTCAGCGGGACGCCATGGACAGAGATTCGCCTCGGGTAAGAGGAACAACAGCTCTCTTTAAATGTGAAAAGCTCTCCATGTTTGAGTCAGACGGTTGGTCCTTTCCTGAGGGGTCTGACCCATCACATGATTGGCCTACTGTCCTGAGCTGCAATCTCATTATCCCTGCTACTTCCACCATCACTGGCCCTACAACCTCAAACTCCACAGCAAATACTGAATATTGACTCGATGTGGAATCAGTTTTATAATATTACAGTGATTATGTATCCTTAACATTGTCAAACCTAAAATATAGTCAATATGCAAGCATAAATCATAGATATCTATTTGAGCGCGCTCCTATATCTTGGATGAGACACTTTCTTCCAGCGTTTTCATCCTAATTTGGAGGGCTGTGGCATGATTGAGACAGACAGAATGTCCTCTTCAATCGCTGCCTCTGCCTCTGATGTGGCTGTTAATGTCTGTCTGAGTTATGGAACTGCATATGATCCAGCAGCTTTATACAACACACGGCGCCTTATTTGACTCTACGTTTCTAATATGACAAGTGTAGTTTGATGACTGCCCTCGTAACAGCAAACAGTGTGCGAGGAGATTCGACAACAGGTGTAGTCTTTTAAAGAATGTCCGTTTTCTTGTGTTATTTTTAATTATAAAATAAAAAATATTTTAAAAACGTGTGTCTCTCTCTCTCTCTCTCTCTCTGTGTGTGTGTGTACAGGTACATCTCAGGAAATTAGAATATCATGAAAAAGGTTAAAAAAAATCTTTATACAACACACGGCGCCTTATTTGACTCTACGTTTCTAATATGACAAGTGTAGTTTGATGACTGCCCTCGTAACAGCAAACAGTGTGCGAGGAGATTCGACAACAGGTGTAGTCTTTTAAAGAATGTCCGTTTTCTTGTGTTATTTTTAATTATAAAATAACAAATATTTTAAAAACGTGTGTGTCTCTCTCTCTCTCTCTCTCTCTCTCTCTCTGTGTGTGTGTACAGGTACATCTCAGAAAATTAGAATATCATGAAAAAGGTTAAAAAAAATTTGACCATTTAAAGGCTCAGGAAACCTTTGCAGGTGTTTAGAGGTAATTAGCTGATTAGGGTGTGACACCATGACTTTCCAATATTTAACTTTTTCACAATATTCTAATTTTCTGAGACACTGAATTTTGGGTTTTCATTATCTGTAAGCCATAATCATCAAAATTTCAAGAAATAAAGGCTTGAAATATTCCACTCTGTGTAATGACTCTATATAATATATGGGTTTCACTTTCTGAAATGAGTGACACAACATATTGACCTTTTTCATGATATTATAATTTTTTTTTAGATGTACGTGTGTGTATATATATAAATATAAATGTATATATAAATCCTACTGAGGGGATCTCTTTTTTTTTTCTTTTTTTTTTTAAATAAAACTTTTATTCGTCAAGGACAAATACAATTTATCAAAAATTGTTACTGTTACCAATGATTTCTGTTTCAAATCAATTCTATCTTATGTACTTTCTATTCATCAAAGAATATACATTTAAATTAAATATTTTTCTTTACTAGAATTCTTAAAATTAACATGACAGACTGTGTAGGAAAATGGATTGCAAACAACCCAAGGCTTGAAATATTCCACTCTGTGTAATGACTCTATATAATATATGGGTTTCACTTTCTGAAATGAGTGACACAAAATATTGACCTTTTTCATGATATTCTAATTTTTTTTTAGATGTACGTGTGTACATATGTATATATAAATCCTACTGAGGGGATCTCTTTTTATTTTTATTTTTATTTTTTTTTAAATAAAACTTTTATTTGGCAAGGACAAATACAATTTATCAAAAATTGTTACTGTTACCAATGATTTCTATTTCAAATAAATTCTATCTTATGTACTTTCTATTCATCAAAGAATATAAATTTAAATTAAATATTTTTCTTTACTAGAATTCTTAAAATTAACATGACAGACTGTGTAGGAAAATGGATTGCAAACAACCGTAGAAATGGGATTTACCGTCAAAGCACATGGAACAAACTTGGGGTCAAATGTTATTTTACTATTAGCCATATTTCCTAATGGCACAATTAATGCTAAAACGCATTTATATCGATATTTATGCATTTGGCATATGCTTTTATCCAAAGCGACTTAGTTGCATTGCGTTCAATGTAGACATTTGATCAGTTCTTGCGTTCTCCTCCTTTTTAAAAGTTAATAAGCCTGTTTGTTTTAATTGTGCCCGAGTATACGGTTAGTTGCTGTTGATTATTTGCATTTCGCATTGTTGCCACCTGAACAGTCTTGGTGAGCAACTAAACAGCGCTGTTCCAGATGATGCAAATGCAGCAGATGAGGTAAAGCTTCTTGTTGCTGGCGTTTCAGAGAACAAGGCTGGAAAGAACAGCTCTTTCAAACCGCTCCTGCCCCCTTTTTGCTGCCGACTGTTATTGTTGGTCAGCCACTTCCCAGGAATGTTCCTCTTCAGGCCAGGCAGAAGTCACTGCAATGGAATGCGGCGCGCAACAACAATGTTGACTTAAAAAGGCCAGAAAACGGAATGGAACTGGATATGGATGCGCGCGCGTCACATGGAGACGTGCTTAATTTAAATGCTTTCTTTAGAGCGCAAATAGAACCTAGAGAGGTCAGTGTTTGATTATCTCGCTTTAAACACAGCTGCATACCAAACACTCGTTTGAACGTTGAGTATGATCAGGTTATGGATTTGTCAACCGCGCTGCGTCTGAGTGCGCGGGAGGGGGACGTCTTTCTCAGCAGTCAGATTACTCTTTGTCTGTCCTTTTTGCTCATCCAATGGGAGCACAAAGACGGACAGAGCTGACAGAGTGGCATTCTAGCTCGCAATCTGCCGCGCAGTGAGATTAGCCGCGGTCAGATTGACGCGGCGCGCCGAAACGCGCGGTTTGACAGCGCTCATAATAGCCGAGTGCTGTTTGACCCTCATACAGTGGGCGATGATCGAGGGGGGTTGGTTGGTTGTTCTAGCTTGTGACATTGTTAAATGACTGCAGTAGATGGGGAGAGGGAGGGGGGATGCAGCAGGTCGTGGGGGAGGGGAGCCTGTGGGAGGTGGCATTGACATCGATAGCGAGGAGAAAGATGAAAAAAGGCAAAAGAATCTCAGCACCTGTTTCCAGGGCAACAGGGAGCTGCTGAGCATAAGTGTGATCCCCCCACCCCCCTCACTGCACTGGCCGCATGCAGTGATGCAGGCACTTCAAATTGACGCGCACACACAAACTAATAAAGACTTCTTTTTTTTCTCGAGGTTTCTGAGCTTTGTGCATCGAAAATGGTAGGGATACTTAGATAATCAAAGGCTAAATATTAATATTCGGCTATTATTTACACTGCCTCAGCAGGTCGTGGGGGAGGGGAGCCTGTGGGAGGTGGCATTGACATCGATAGCGAGGAGAAAGATGAAAAAAGGCAAAAGAATCTCAGCACCTGTTTCCAGGGCAACAGGGAGCTGCTGAGCATAAGTGTGATCCCCCCACCCCCCTCACTGCACTGGCCGCATGCAGTGATGCAGGCACTTCAAATTGACGCGCACACACAAACTAATAAAGACTTCTTTTTTTCTCGAGGTTTCTGAGCTTTGTGCATCGAAAATGGTAGGGATACTTAGATAATCAAAGGCTAAATATTAATATTCGGCTATTATTTACACTGCCCAGTGTCATTCCAAACCCTAGCATTTTTTCATGGAACATTTAAGCAGACTTTTTGGAGAACATTTACGCAACTTCCTTCCATACAGCAACCGTTCACAATGACCAAGTCATTCAGTGTCCAACATTCCAAAAATGAAGTCTTATGAAGTCATTTGATTGGTTTGTGTGATAAACAAATGGACATTTAAATCGTAAAATCGTGTGCTTCATCAAAATTCTCAAATCTGATTTGCCAAAGATTCTGATTTCACTGTTGAGAAAAAAAGTTCTTGTTTTTACACCCTTTAAAATAAAGCTCCCAAAAGGGGGTTTTCACAGCGATGCAATTGAAGAACTATTTTAGGTTCAGTGAAAAGTTCCTAAAATAACTTTTTTTTTTTTTTTTTTTTTCCTTCACGTAAAGAATATTTGAATAAACTAAAGAACATTTTTCCACTTTAAAGAACCTTTTGTGCAATGGAAAGGTTCCACGGATGCTACAGTTTCTTCATGGAACCATACAAATACCAGTAAAGAACTTGTATTTTTAAGAGTGGAATGATTACACTCTAAAAATGCTGGGTTAAATGCAACCCAGTGCTGGGTAAAATAGGGACAAACCCAGCAGTTGGGTTGTTTTGACTCAGCGGTTGTGTTACTACCCAGAAGGTTGGGTTAAATATTTAACCCAACCGCTGGGCCAAAACAGCCCAATTGCTGGGTTTGTCCCTATTTTACCCAGCACTGGGTTGTATTTAACCCAGCATTTTTTAGAGTGTATTAAAATGTTTTTTTACACTATTTAAAAAAATTAAAAAAAAATTAAAAAAATAAATAAATTTTGCAGGTAAAATAGGCCCATTGTATATTGACAATATAGTAGCGTTTTATAAAGCAGAACCAAGCTGCTTTCTGCATGACCATCTGAACCATTATGAAACCTGCATGGGGAAATCATTTGTCATCACGTGAAATTCCAGGTTGTGGAATTTCCTATTAAAATGACTGGATTTTGCAAGCAAATATTTGCCAAACAACAGTAAATGTGGTGCATTTTTGGGAAAAAAAATTATTTTAAGAATTGTTCACTGAAAGGGTCTTTTGGAAACCCAAAATGATTCTTACCCTTTTGCAGCCTTTATTTTTAAGAGTGTTGACTATTGGTTCTTTTGTGTCAGGAGATGAAAAATTAGATATGAGTCTGTTTGTCATACAAATTATATAGTGTGCAAGTTGTATGGACTATTTCTTCAGTGCTTCTTGAGCGTAATCACAAAGAACAATTGAAAAAGAGTTGCTTGAACAGGCTAAATAATGACAGAATTGTCATATACAGGTGAAATAAATTCTTTATGGGCATGAAGAATCTTTAACATCCATGGAACCTTTCCACTGAACAAAAGGTTCTTTATAGTGGAAAAAGATTGTTTAGATTATATAAAATGCTCTTCACACTAATGGTTCTTTTAAGAGCTGTTAATTGAATGTTTTGAGGAACCAAAGGTTCTTTTATGGCATCGCTGAAAAAAACTTATTTTAAGCATACTAACACAGGGGGTACGCATCAGGATGATTAGAAGTAATGTATTTTTCACAGTATTGGTGTCCGTCTCTTTGTTACCTGCTCAGCTGACTGTCTCGGTCGTTTCTACCTCTGACAAAGAATATTCTGTACTGTTTCCCTACAGCTCTTCGTTTGGCCCCAACCCTCCAGACTAACGTTCAGTCATGCTCATCAAGACTGCAGATCCATTGTTCTTTCCTCAGCAGCTCCAGTCTAGTCCCGGCACTCTCCCCCGCCCTCCCTCCATTCTCTCTGCAGGATAATTCCCATGATATGTTCTTGCCATTGGCGTGGGGCGTACCATTCTCAACGAGGGGTGAGCAGAAACAAACAGTATCTCTTTACGCCTCCACACAGATTTCTCTACCAACCTTTGCATTTTAAAATCATGCAGAGCTTTTATTCACAGATGTTGGTGAGGCATGGTGATAATATTAAGAGATTTTGATATCTATAAACATAACATGCAACACCCACCCCTCTGTTGCTCAAACATTGCACAAACCGATCCCCTCGTAGTAAAGTGCCTGTTTTATTGACTCAATGTCTTAAGGGCAGTTATCTTGCCGTTTTTAACAGGACAGTAATGAGAGAGGAATAACAATTATGTCACTGCATGAAAGTGAGCGCTTGATAAACTAACAAAATGGGTGACGTGATCGCTGCCTCTTTCCGTGATAGCATCACAGAGGAAAAAGAGCATCAGAACAAATCACAAACATACAAATGCAGGCGCAAGAGAAAGCCAGGAAAGCAGATGAAAGATCAGGCTCATGAACACCGTCTGTCTCTGTCACCTCATGCCCAGAAGCTGAATTCAAACCCTAACATGACACCGTCTCTGCCAGATTGACTGCTGCCAGATTGCAATACATCTGTTTCACAGCTAAACTACTGCTGTTCCTTTTTGCTGGATCTGAGGCAGCACTCAGTCACCAAATTTACTTTTTAATTCACATTCCTGGTCTTATTGTGAACGATTCATCGTGCATGTTACTCCAGAGAAAATTAGATCAAAAATGAAATAAATTGAGAGTGCAGTTGATATTTAAGCATACGAGGGTTTGAGAGAAGTTGAGTTCACCTTCTCTGATCTCTCTCTATTGTGAGGTTTGCAGCAGTCTGAACCAGTCCTTTCACTGCCTGCTGCTTTATAGACGACAGCAGACACTGCTGCTCTTCTAATTCATGATTTAAAGACACTTTGGCTACCTGCCCGTGTGAAAAACATGTCCCTGAACACAGCGGGCCTCATTCATGAAACGCAAGTGGAAGGAATTTCTGTGTAAATAGTTTCTAATACAACAAATTACATAAAATGTCAAACCTTTTTTTTGCAAGTGTTTTACACTCGTTCTGCTTGTTTCACGAATGAGGCCAACACTGATTAAATAATTAGTCTGTGATTCAGGATAAACAATTTGGCAATGGTTTAACATAATTAATAAAATTGATAGATGCACTACTGTTCAAAAGTTCGAGGTCTTTTTTCTTTTTTTTTCTTATATATAATGTCTCTTATTGTTCCCCAATACTGCTTTTATTTGATTAACAATACAGTAAAAACTGTAATATTGTGAAATATTATTACAATTTTAAAGAACCATTTTCTATAGTAATGTATTTAAAATGTAATTTATTCCTGTGAACAAAGCTGAATTTTCTGCATCATTCCTCCAGTCTTCAGTGTCACATGATCCTTCAGAAATCATTCTAATATTCTGATTTGCTGCTCAAGAAACATTTGTTGAAAACAGCTGCTGCTTCATATTTTTGTGGAAACCATGATACATTTATTTTCAGGATTCTTTGATTAATAGAAAGTTCAAAAGAACAGCATTTATTTGAAATAAAAAAACGTTTGTAACAAAAATGTCTTTACTGTCACTTTTGACCAAATTATTGCAGCCTTGCTGAATAAAAGTATTACTTTCTTTAAAGGGGTCATATGATGCGATTTCAATTTTTCCTTAGTTCGAGGTCTTTTTTCTTTTTTTTTCTTATATATAATGTCTCTTATTGTTCCCCAATACTGCTTTTATTTGATTAACAATACAGTAAAAACTGTAATATTGTGAAATATTATTACAATTTAAAAGAACCATTTTCTATAGTAATGTATTTAAAATGTAATTTATTCCTGTGAACAAAGCTGAATTTTCTGCATCATTCCTCCAGTCTTCAGTGTCACATGATCCTTCAGAAATCATTCTAATATTCTGATTTGCTGCTCAAGAAACATTTGTTGAAAACAGCTGCTGCTTCATATTTTTGTGGAAACCATGATACATTTATTTTCAGGATTCTTTGATTAATAGAAAGTTCAAAAGAACAGCATTTATTTGAAATAAAAAAACGTTTGTAACAAAAATGTCTTTACTGTCACTTTTGACCAAATTATTGCAGCCTTGCTGAATAAAAGTATTACTTTCTTTAAAGGGGTCATATGATGCGATTTCAATTTTTCCTTTCTCTTTGGAGTGTTACAAGCTCTTGCTGCATAAAGAAGATCTGTTTAGTTGCAAAGACTAAAGTCTCAAATCCAAAGAGATATCTCTTTATAAAAGTTCAGAGTCAGCAATGCCTACCTAAAACGGCTCGTTCTAACACGCCCCCACATGTCTACCTCACTATGTGGGAAGATTTGCATAATGCCACCCAAATGTTCAAGCAAAGAAAGAAGGCGTAACTTTTATTCTCGCTGTAGTATTGTTGTTGCTGCCGCCGTGGCGTGAAGTCGCTGTGTGCTTCGTTGTGAAAGCGAAACTACTTTGTTTGGTCTTCCAAAAGAGGACTATATCTGCTTCGTCATGCCTGGAGCTGATCCGTGCTGGTCACTGAGGAAATACATCAACTTTGCGCTGTGGATCGCTGGATGGGCTTTCACCGGGGTCGTCACATGTGGTTGCCGCAGGCATCACAACATGGTAAGGGACGTAACATTTCCGTTACACACTTGAGGAATTCGGCCAATCACAACGCACTGGATAGCTGGCCAATCAGAGCACACCTCGCTTTTCAGACCGATGAGCTTTGTAAAAATCGACGCGTTTCAGAAAGGCGGGGCATAGAGGAGAAACAATAATGTACAGTATGTGGAAAATAATGTGTTTTTTGAACCTTAAACCGCATAAACATTTCATTACACCAAATACACAAAATAATGTTCTTTTTAGCAGCATCATATGACCCCTTTAAATAAATTCTTGTAATACAACAATAGTGTATTATTCACAAACTGAGTAACTTTTACTCATGCTAAAAAAAATATAAGAAAAGGGAAAAAAAATCTCTAATTTTCTGAATCCACCAGGTGTGAAATGGCAGTGCTGCCTGCCAAATGCTTCCTGATTGAACATTTATATAACACGGCAACAGTTCGCCATTTTGGCTCAAGTGTATTCCACCCTGCCTAAAAAATTCCTTTGATTAACATTACAGTATGATCCTCCAGAGCCACAATGGCAGCTATTCTTATGTCATATTTGCGGGGTCTATCATAACCGGAATCCTCTGGCCTCAAATTGTTTTGTTTTTTTTAACTAAAGTCAAAAGTTTTTTTTTGTTGTTTTTTTTTAAATCACTACACTATGCTTTTGAAATACATTGAAAAAGGTGAGAAACGATCACAGTTATTTGTAAGTAATTTAAATAAAGCATTTAAATAAAATAAAATGTAAATATTAGACAAAAACAAACTTGAAAGTGAAATTTAAGTTAAAGAACTTAAATTAAAACTGACACTGAAATAAAATTAAACAAAGCTAAATAGAAATATTAAAAACTAATGAAAAATGTCAAAATCATGTAACAAAAATGACATTAATAAATAGGTAACCCAACTTTATGGTTTTGTTGACTGAAATATTTATATATATTGACAGTATCAGAGACTCTGTGAATAAGAAAGCTGTAAGAACTTCGAAAGTTTGTGAACTTTACAATATATTTATTTGATTTTATGTATACAGGTGCATCTCAATAAATTAGAATGTCATGGAAAAGTTCATTTCAGTAATTCAACTAAAATTGTGAAACTTGTGTATTAAATAAATTCAATGCACACAGACTGAAGTAGTTTAAGTCTTTGGTTCTTTTAATTGTGATGATTTTGGCTCACATTTAACAAAAACCCACCAATTCACTATCTCAACTAATTAGAATACTTCATAAGACCAATAAAAAAACATTTTTAGTGAATTGTTGGCCTTCTGGAAAGTATGTTCATTTACTGTACATATACTCAATACTTGGTAGGGGCTCCTTTTGCTTTAATTACTGCCTCAATTCGGCGTGGCATGGAGGTGATCAGTTTGTGGCACTGCTGAGGTGGTATGGAAGCCCAGGTTTCTTTGACAGTGGCCTTCAGCTCATCTGTATTTGTTGGTCTCTTGTTTCTCATTTTCCTTTTGACAATACCTCATAGATTCTCTCTGGGGTTCAGGTCTGGTGAGTTTGCTGGCCAGTCAAGCACACCAACACCATGGTCAATTAACCAACTTTTGGTGCTTTTGGCAGTGTGGACAGGTGCCAAATCATGCTGGAAAATGAAATCAGCATCTTCAAAAAGATGGTCAGCAGAAGGAAGCATGAAGTGCATGAAGAAAATTTCTTGGTAAACGGGTGCAGTGACATTGGTTTTCAAAAAACACAATGGACCAACACCAGCAGATGACATTGCACCCCAAATCATCACAGACTGTGGAAACTTAACACTGGACTTCAAGCAACTTGGGCTATGAGCTTCTCCACCCTTCCTCCAGACTCTAGGACCTTGGTTTCCAAATGAAATACAAAACTTGCTCTCATCTGAAAAGAGAACTTTGGACCACTGGGCAACAGTCCAGTTCTTCTTCTCCTTAGCCCAGGTAAGACGCCTCTGACGTTGTCTGTGGTTCAGGAGTGGCTTAACAAGAGGAATACGACAACTGTAGCCAAATTCCTTGACACGTCTGTGTGTGGTGGCTCTTGATGCCTTGACCCCAGCCTCAGTCCATTCCTTGTGAAGTTCACTCAAATTCTTGAATCGATTTTGCTTGACAATCCTCATAAGGCTGCGGTTCTCTCGGTTGGTTGGGCATCTTTTTCTTCCACACTTTTTCCTTCCACTCAACTTTCTGTTAACATGCTTGGATACAGCACTCTGTGAACAGCCAGCTTCTTTGGCAATGAATGTTTGTGGCTTACCCTCCTTGTGAAGGGTGTCAATGATTGTCTTCTGGACAACTGTCAGATCAGCAGTCTTCCTCATGGTTGTGTAGTCTAGTGAACCAAACTGAGAGACCATTTTGAAGGCTCAGGAAACCTTTGCAGGTGTTTAGAGTTGATTAGCTGATTGGCATGTCACCATATTCTAATTTGTTGAGATAGTGAATTGGTGGGTTTTTTGTTAAATGTGAGCCAAAATCATCACAATTAAAAGAACCAAAGACTTAAACTACTTCAGTCTGTGTGCATTGAATTTATTTAATACACGAGTTTCACAATTTGAGTTGAATTACTGAAATAAATGAACTTTTCCACGACGTTCTAATTTATTGAGATGCACCTGTACGTACAAGTGTATGTATGTATATCTTGTATTTTTGTTTTGAAGTTTTATACTTTCCTCCCCCTGGCAATTGTTTTTTGTTTGTTGTAGTTTATCCTTCTATCTTTTTCTTTTCTTATTTTAATGTTGCTTTATTGTGTGTTATTGTTCTTTAAAAATAAAAAATAAAAAAGACATTAATAAATAGGCCTACTATAATAGTATATAAATAATACTAAAATAACATCTAGAAGGATTTTAAAGAAAATGAATCACTTTAAATGATTCCAATATCTCAAGGTGAAAGGTTAAATTTGCAGATACGTGTGATAATATTTTTATTATAGATTAAAGTGCCCTTCGTTGAAGAATCCCCATTTCATTCATCATCGAGCGCAGCACAATCGTCACCCTCCCCAACACAGTCTCGTTCGTTCATTCGATCGCTCGACGCTCTATTAATCGAGTCTCGCGTTCGAGGGGAAGTCAGTCAGCTGGGGAGGGCGATGAGGGGGTGAGTGACAAAAAGAAAGAGAGCGAGCGAGCGAGAGAGAAAGAAAGAACGAACGCAAGCAAGCAAGAAAGAGAAAAACGGCCTTTCCTTCCGACAGAGCGCCTCCATCCCCATGATCTCATGAATAAATTATAGCGACTCGTTGTGCAATAGAGGGAGGAATGCAGTCGAGCAGACTCGCGCGCGCAGCAGCAGCGACTCTTTGGATTTACACAAAAAACATTTCGTTAAAACACACGAATGCTGGGAGACAGAAAGCTTAGGGCGTTTTATTCCACAACATATGGATCATATAAATAGAAATCCGACGCATTCACAAATAATATGATCCAGTTTTAACGGACTCGCACGGCTTCCGATTCCTGAGGTAACCTTAGATATCCGAGAAAAGACAGAAACGGCTGCGTTTGTATCCAGTTCAACCCAGCAGAGCTCGAAATAGATCTTCATCTTTTGTTTTTGAACGTTTCGAGGGGATTTTCTTCCAAGGAAAGCCGAACACGGAATCAAATCCAGCCAACAGATCAACAACCTCGGGCAGCCGGAGTGGAAGGTGAGGACGAATCATTAGAGCTGTCTGTATGATCTCTATCGCCTTAATACCTTTTCCTATGCTATGTTTAGATTATTTTTGTATGTGCACATGTGTGTAGCGATATTCAGTGGGATCCAAGACTGAAAAGGCTTCGTTCTCACTCATGCTTGGTGATTTGAATGGCCCTGTGCAGTCGTTTCCTGCTTTTCTTTGCGTTTAACTTCTTTATTCCAGCTGTCAGATTAGTAATAATCTGTCATAAATGTGCGGTGCACTCAAATGATTCAATATAGGAAGGATGAAGCCATGCACACGAGCTTACAGTTGAAATGCATCCTGCTGGAGCGTGAATTGGGTGATCAGTCGGTCTTTAAAAAATGTGTGTGAAAAGAAAGAAATTACTCTATAAATCGACTCAATCAGGGTTTTTGAATTGCTTTTGGCTTCTGCATGCTTTTACTCCCATGCTATGTGGTTATTGTCTGAAATATGTGTGAAATAAACAGCTAGACAGTGAATCTCAGTTTGAGCTGGTGCACTCTCAGTTTTTCCTCAATGCACAGGGGTTTGAATGTGGTCTGATCTGGTGAGTGCAATGTGTGGCATTATATAGTACAGCTGTTACTAGATCAAGCCAGATGCTGTTAAGTGAATTTCACAGATATATGCATTTGAGACACCGGTGTTTCAGAGTTGCCTGTCACAGCGATCATTGTGACTCTTTGGTTTGTAAAGTTATTTGTTGTGAATACCAAACTCTGAATTTTGTCTCCTGAGACCACAGGATCTGCTTCAGGAGATGTTTCTATCACGTTAGTATCTCTCTGTGTGTGTGAAACACATGCTTGTTTTCCTTGTTTGTCTTTTTAGGGATCTAAGCTGAAACCGAGTTGCTCCACATACACCATGCAGCATGGGAGGGGGTTTTGCCTGTCGCATTACAATACCTTTTGCATTAGCATCATGATAGAGCGCTCCACCCAGATGCTTTACATATTGGCAGCACACCTACAGGCAGGTTGGTGTAGCGGGAGGCGTTTTAGGCCGGTAACGACACAGCAGGTGAGATGGACAGATGGTGAAGGTGGTGCACAGAACCTCGGCACTACAGGCTGTGTGTTTGCGGGTCACAGACCAGGTAGGCGACAAATGCTGTGCCACCCGTCCCTAGGGGTCAAATGATGGCCACAGACATCCCTCTGCTGATTTTCTATTTTTTGGGCCCTAACTTGCATGCGTCGTGTCATTCTAAAACACTATCGGAGATAGATCACTTAATTATGATAGGAACCCAAGCCATCTGCTATTCTGGACAAACGGCATCGGGCGTTCTTTTGAATTAAAAAGAAATGACAACATCATTACTTATCGTCATGAATATTTAACTCTCACCATTGCATTGTCTTCATATGTGCTGTGTTGAGGAAATGTTTACTAAAAGCACTTCTCTTCATGAGGATTTAGTCAATAATTGATGGCAGGCCGGCCTCGGCAGTGTCAAGTAAAGCTCCGGTCCTAAAGGCTTTGTGTCGCCTCTCTCCGGGGATACAGGCCTAAGCTTAATATTATTAAATGTGCTCTTAGTTTGTACGGCGCTTCTGTGGTACTATTAGGTAATATTTGCGTACGAGCATACAGAGTTTGCAACTTAAAAGCTTGATGGTTTAACATTTGAAAATGAAGATAATAAGACAGCCATAAATATTAGTATTGTACATATACAGTTTTATTGTAAAATAATTATTTCTATTCTAGTTTGTGTATTTTACAGTGAATTTACAATAGTCATATATTGCTGTTAGTACTTCTAATAAAATATTTATGAATACAAAATAGTAATATTTTCTTTAATATTTTTAATTAGTAATAATAATAAAAATAGTAATAATTACAAAATAAACATTGTTTTGTAGTCATATTGTTGTACAATCAGAACAATTTTGGAAATAAATAAATTGTAAATTTATAGTTTTACTGTTAAATAAATTATTATAATTTTTTTGTAAATTAAAAAAATTATGTAAATTTTTTGTAATTTTACAGTGAAATTACAATAGTCATGTTTCCTATTTATTTTCTTTGATATTTATATTCAGTAATAATAATGATGACTAAAATATTAAAGAACATAAAATATATATTGTCATATTGACATAATCGACAATTTTGGGAATAATAAGGTAAGGACACATATTAGTATTGTAAATTTACAGTTTTACTGTTAAATAAAATGATTATATTGTTTTTTTTATTCTCAAGTTTTGTATATGTATTTAAATGACAATAATAATATTTCTTATTACATTTTCTTTAATATTTTATGTAGATGTAGTAGTAGTAGTAATAATAATGAATATTATTATTATTATTATTACTAAATAAAAATATTTTAAACATAAATGTACTGTTTAGTAGTCATATTTTATAGTCGTATTGATATATTATCAGAACCATCGATCTATCTATACATGGATGTTCAAACTTTTAAATGTTAAACTTTTTTTTGGTTTAATTTGAGTTTAGACTTAAAATGGGAGTGTACTGTATATACAGTAAAGAATATTTTGAACATAGCTGCAGTTCTTCATGTTTGACACATGTTCCTGTGACATTTTGAAGTTGACAGTCGTGACTCACACCAGTCTTTTCATCTGACTTTAATTGACTTGTTAATGATTAGTATCCTCCATGCACATGTCTCAGCTGTAACTGTAAGCCACTCCATGCCATGTCTTAGAGTACAGGAGCTGCGTTTTAAAATAGTCATTGCACCGGGAAACCTATCACTTTATTTTTTAACCTTGGTTTGTGCAAACACTGTGCTTGACCTTGGCTCAGAGTGGGAGTGTGAAGACAGCAGTTTTGTAGGGGATGTGTCAACAGAGGCCCTTCTGTACGAACAAAAGGATGAGCAGGTAATTTAATCCAGACCTCACACAATGATGAATAAAAGGCTGTCCAGGAAGAGCGATTCCTTCACGTTTAAATCTCTTCATGTTATTTTAGCCTATTTATTTTGAGTTTTTACGTTGAGCTGTGTTCATAATGATTTAATCTCATGTTATTTTTTGCAGTATGCAATGCATACTGTGTACATTTTCTCTATGTGCTATATATTACATGAATCACCTAATGCATATGCTAAAATGTAGTGTATACATCTAGCACACTGCATGAGACTGTAATCCCACAATGCAATGTGCCCTGAGTCGAGTCAGGTGTGGTAAATGCACGATTAATCAAAATAAAACAGAAATTGCGTTATAGCTCAGTGTGATTATCAAATAGCGAACAATGCGATTTAATTAAATATGTGCGACATGTTTCAGAGTAAAACTCTTCTTTTATTTGTGTATACCTCCTGATCCGGTTTTTTCAGTGTCTTAGAGCGACACTTTTGCTTTTGGGACGCAACATGCTTCTTCCCATACTTGAGAAGTGCTTATAAACCGGCTGTTGTCAAAAATAAAGAAGATTTAAAGGCCACAACATTTTTTTGATTGTTTAAAGAAGAAAATAAGACCATATATATTAGTATTAGGGATGTTCATTTCGGTTATTTTTCCCAACCGACGCTCGTTAACCGATTATTAACTGTTAACCGACAAGATTATTTTAAATTAGAATTGAATTAAATTAGAAAGGATAAGTGTCTGTGAACCGTTAAAGATACTAACATTTGTTTCCCGGGGATTAATTTTACATGTGCAAAAAGCAGCAAACAACAGAACATGAGGATTCACATGGTCATATCACGCACCTGCGAGTGGAGAAAAACATCATAAAGCTAGATTTTATATATATATATATATATATATATATATATATATATAAAATAATAAATAGGCCTATACGAGAAATATATTTTTACTTAAAAAATTGAGAAAACGAAAGAAAAACTGTGCAACAAGTAGCCTAGTATGCAGAGTTTCGGTTCATTTTTGTGTTGCGCGAAAGGAAACAGACAGCAGAAAGCGGCATCCTATCTTTCTTTAGGCTTATTTTACAAAAGCACAAAGATTTGTTTTTATTGTGAATGTACACAAGCAAACCTTTTACAATTCTGATTATCTTTATGACTAAAAGGAGTAGTTGCTTCCACTGTTAGAAGGAAAAAATTCAAGTGGTTGCGCCGGCGCCACATGCGCGCACACAGTTAAGCTTTGCTACCTTGACAATGCAGCCTGTTCATTATCATAATAAAATACAGTCAGTCAAACATATGGAAATAAACATTGCTTAGTTCAAATATGTAGTAAATAGAGCTGTCGCGGTGAGGAAATTTCCCTTGCGGTAATTTTGAGTGGCTCAATAGCAGGACAGACGCAAGTAATTGCACGCGCTCAGTCGATCTCTCTCTCATTCACTGTCTGTTTAGGCTTGTTAAGTGCAAATCTACGGAGCCTCTACAAATCAGCATGGTACACATTATGTTATCATTACTAACTTGTTTAATATTCAGTCCATATGCATGAAGTGTAAAACGAGAAGGGCAAAAAGGAAAACACGCAAAAATTGCTGTTGCTGCGGTTCTTGCATTCCTCTGTGGTTTGCTCGTCAATAGCGCGGTATTGCGATATTGTGTTTATCGCAACAGCCCTAGTAGTAAAGTCTGTGCCGTTAAGCGTTATCACCGTACCGCCATGATGTTATGCAAAACATTTTGTTTTACGTAAATATTGGAACGTGAGTGAAGTAGGCTACATAATAAATAATATTTTGGCATTCAAATGCATGGTGAATACGGAAACATTTGATTTTGTGTCAAATAAGAGACCCAACGTTTGTTTCAGTTTCGGTTTAGCCTAAATGAATTAATTTTGGCTTGTCGTTTGCATAGCTATAGCTTCTTATATTTTTAATTCTTGTACTTTTCTAAATACTGTTAATTGAAAGGATTTGTTGTGGAGTGAGGGGAACTAAAATAGCCTAGCTATGTTTACAGTGTTTATTATAATGTTTGTAAACATTTTGCGTCGGCATTAGGCCTATTTCTGAATGAAATAATAAAATGCGACTTATACTCGACTTGCGTTTTTTTTCCCCTAAAAACAAACATTTTTATATACGTGTAGCGTATTTTAACCATGCAGCAAACCTTTTTAAATATTTTGATAAATTACTGAAATTTTTTTTATAAATTACTTTTTAAACCGTTTAACTGATTGTATTAATTGGTTAAAAAATTTTGCGGTCGGTTAACGGTTAACCGGTTAAAATGATCATCCCTAATTAGTATTGTAATTTTGCCATTGTACTGTAAAACATATTTTTCTTAAATAGTTGATTTTTAAAAAACTATAAACAATAGTTTACTGTATATTGCAATATTTATTTTATTATTTTTTTTGTTTATTATTATTATTATTATTATTATTATTTATACACAAAATAAGAGATATTACTACTTTATAGTCATATTGATAATCTAAAATATTTTTATATTTTGCACAAAAAAAATAAATCGCTAGGCCTATTTTAGAAAGAAATGCGATTTTTTTTCTCCTTAAACTATGCAGCCGTATTTAGAGGAACATTTAGTCACAATTTTTACTCGTGCAAGTTTTTATTCAAAATTGGGTTAAAAAAAATACATGTTTTTTTTTTTTCTTGTTAACTGATTGGCGCTTGCTGAGTTAAATGTATTACGTAGTGAGGTTAAGTGTTATTGCTTAACCTCATTACGTAGGGGTTATACTGTGTTCAATTGTAAATAAATGTAAATGTAAAGTATGCATTGCACAGTATGCTAGTATTACATGTCAATTATAGCCTTAGAAATTCAGTCAGATTTTGTAATTAGACATGTATCATGTTACCGTTTGTCCTGGAGGTGGTTAGTAAGGTTGAACGTTGTTTAGTTCTTGCAAAGTGAGAGTAATGCTCCAGATCGCAGCAATAAAAGAGCACACAGACAGATTTTTGGCCATGCCCTCTCGTTTCTGTCTGCCTCACTGTTTCAGTACTCTGGGGGACTTTCTTTTTATATCTGCGGAGTGAGCAACGTACGCAGTGTTGAAATTAACATCTCTGCTGCACGTATGGATCTAGCCAGGCTGTATTTGGTGCGCTGAAGCATGGCTTCAAAAAACCCTTCCGTTACATCAGTTTCCTCTCTTGAGTTCTGTGTTTTGTGGTCATCAATTGCGGCGGATTAAATGTCTGAGCGGTCCGAGAAACCGTATGAAGCGCGGACCCCTGCGGTCTGCCTGGGGAGAGATGTGGTTAAAGGGTTTAATGGGATCACATAACGGTGGAGTAAAGGGGGCTTCTTTGTGATTAAACATTAAGATGTTGAGGTACAGATCAATGCAATCGATGTTCGAGCCGCTCTGTGTCCATTTTCCCTCCCTGGTAATGTCAATGGCTGATGTCAATGTCAAGACGCAGATTAATATAGGCTCTCTGTTGTTGAAATAGAGGAAAACGCACATCAAGGGCTGAACAATTAATTGCATTTGCGGTAATATCGCGATATGAAAAAACAAGATTTTTCAATCGCAGAGGCTGCGATTACACTCGGTCACGTAACACGCGAGAGTAAAGAGGTGTGTTCGACTTGAAGATGGATCGGTGTATGACCTCAAAATATGGCGAAAGAAAGCATAAGGAGACATCCGCGCTCTCTTATAGCTCTCGCAGTACTTTGATGACACACACCGATGTGCTGCTTAGTGCTGTGTTCAAAATATCGATATGACGATGTATCGTCACAGAGATTTGACGATGCGAGTATCGATCGATATTGTGGCACGTGTGCAGCAGTGGACTGCGCTTAATTTGTTTAAAATTTTACAACGTTTAAAATGAGTAGAAAAGTGCGAGGTTTCTAAATAAGAATGAATAGAGCATATATAGGCTACAACAAGGTTTAATCTGGCCAGAGAGGATCACAACTGGGTTGCCTGATATAAAGAGACATAATCCCCGAAAAAGAGTTTTACACTTACGCAATACGGAAATATCTGCTAAGTGTGCTACTTATCTTTGTCAACCTGGCAAACGTGCATGCGCTCTCTCTCCACTGTGGATAAACGCGCTTGCTTTCTGAAAACACTGCTTTGCTTTGCTGTGGCTTTAATTCCTTTAGAAACAATGATGTTACCAGCTCCTTGTTGAGAAGGATAATGTAGCTCTTGAGCGATTAAGCTATTTAGTTGATAAAACTGCGGAGCAGCGCTAAAAAGTTTGTTCCTGAATGTCTGAGTGCGGCCACAGCGTGATCTGTGTGTGTGACCGAACTTAACATCAAACTGCTTCTGTTTCACACAAATGCTGGCACAGACGTGCATGTTCGGCTAGAGTCGCTTTGAACTCGTGCATCTTCGGAAGCGGAGCTGAGCAGAATGTCCTGCCGCGCGAACCTAAGAGAACTTGCGGACGCGTCAAGTAAATCAGCCTTGAGCGTGTTTGCGTTAGATACAGTGAAGACAGCACGTTAGTTTAGAACTCTTCAAAAAAAAAAAGTAATCGTAGAGAGTGTGTTCATTTGTGCAATGATAACCTACCAGCAATGTAAGTGATTTTTAAAAATATATATATATTAGTATTAGGGCTGGGCAAAAAAATCGATTTTTCGATTAATCGTTTTTTAAAATGACATCGATTCGATATCGATTTTCAAAAGGCGCGAATCGATCTTTTCCGGGATTTATTTCAGCACATTTAAAACAAGATTTGATTAACGTGAATCTTATCATTAGTCTTCTCCACTTATTTATACACAAAATAAGAGATATTACTACTTTATAGTCATATTGATAATCTAAAATATTTTTATATTTTGCACAAAAAAAATAAATCGCTAGGCCTATTTTAGAAAGAAATGCGATTTTTTTTCTCCTTAAACTATGCAGCCGTATTTAGAGGAACATTTAGTCACAATTTTTACTCGTGCAAGTTTTTATTCAAAATTGGGTTAAAAAAAATACATGTTTTTTTTTTTTCTTGTTAACTGATTGGCGCTTGCTGAGTTAAATGTATTACGTAGTGAGGTTAAGTGTTATTGCTTAACCTCATTACGTAGGGGTTATACTGTGTTCAATTGTAAATAAATGTAAATGTAAAGTATGCATTGCACAGTATGCTAGTATTACATGTCAATTATAGCCTTAGAAATTCAGTCAGATTTTGTAATTAGACATGTATCATGTTACCGTTTGTCCTGGAGGTGGTTAGTAAGGTTGAACGTTGTTTAGTTCTTGCAAAGTGAGAGTAATGCTCCAGATCGCAGCAATAAAAGAGCACACAGACAGATTTTTGGCCATGCCCTCTCGTTTCTGTCTGCCTCACTGTTTCAGTACTCTGGGGGACTTTCTTTTTATATCTGCGGAGTGAGCAACGTACGCAGTGTTGAAATTAACATCTCTGCTGCACGTATGGATCTAGCCAGGCTGTATTTGGTGCGCTGAAGCATGGCTTCAAAAAACCCTTCCGTTACATCAGTTTCCTCTCTTGAGTTCTGTGTTTTGTGGTCATCAATTGCGGCGGATTAAATGTCTGAGCAGTCCGAGAAACCGTATGAAGCGCGGACCCCTGCGGTCTGCCTGGGGAGAGATGTGGTTAAAGGGTTTAATGGGATCACATAACGGTGGAGTAAAGGGGGCTTCTTTGTGATTAAACATTAAGATGTTGAGGTACAGATCAATGCAATCGATGTTCGAGCCGCTCTGTGTCCATTTTCCCTCCCTGGTAATGTCAATGGCTGATGTCAATGTCAAGACGCAGATTAATATAGGCTCTCTGTTGTTGAAATAGAGGAAAACGCACATCAAGGGCTGAACAATTAATTGCATTTGCGGTAATATCGCGATATGAAAAAACAAGATTTTTCAATCGCAGAGGCTGCGATTACACTCGGTCACGTAACACGCGAGAGTAAAGAGGTGTGTTCGACTTGAAGATGGATCGGTGTATGACCTCAAAATATGGCGAAAGAAAGCATAAGGAGACATCCGCGCTCTCTTATAGCTCTCGCAGTACTTTGATGACACACACCGATGTGCTGCTTAGTGCTGTGTTCAAAATATCGATATGACGATGTATCGTCACAGAGATTTGACGATGCGAGTATCGATCGATATTGTGGCACGTGTGCAGCAGTGGACTGCGCTTAATTTGTTTAAAATTTTACAACGTTTAAAATGAGTAGGAGGTTTCTAGGTTTCTAAATAAGAATGAATAGAGCATATATAGGCTACAACAAGGTTTAATCTGGCCAGAGAGGATCATTGCCTGATAGCCTGATATAAAGAGACATAATCCCCGAAAAAGAGTTTTACACTTACGCAATACGGAAATATCTGCTAAGTGTGCTACTTATCTTTGTCAACCTGGCAAACGTGCATGCGCTCTCTCTCCACTGTGGATAAACGCGCTTGCTTTCTGAAAACACTGCTTTGCTTTGCTGTGGCTTTAATTCCTTTAGAAACAATGATGTTACCAGCTCCTTGTTGAGAAGGATAATGTAGCTCTTGAGCGATTAAGCTATTTAGTTGATAAAACTGCGGAGCAGCGCTAAAAAGTTTGTTCCTGAATGTCTGAGTGCGGCCACAGCGTGATCTGTGTGTGTGACCGAACTTAACATCAAACTGCTTCTGTTTCACACAAATGCTGGCACAGACGTGCATGTTCGGCTAGAGTCGCTTTGAACTCGTGCATCTTCGGAAGCGGAGCTGAGCAGAATGTCCTGCCGCGCGAACCTAAGAGAACTTGCGGACGCGTCAAGTAAATCAGCCTTGAGCGTGTTTGCGTTAGATACAGTGAAGACAGCACGTTAGTTTAGAACTCTTCAAAAAAAAAAAGTAATCGTAGAGAGTGTGTTCATTTGTGCAATGATAACCTACCAGCAATGTAAGTGATTTTTAAAAATATATATATATATTAGTATTAGGGCTGGGCAAAAAAATTGATTTTTCGATTAATCGTTTTTTAAAATGACATCGATTCGATATCGATTTTCAAAAGGCGCGAATCGATCTTTTCCGGGATTTATTTCAGCACATTTAAAACAAGATTTGATTAACGTGAATCTTATCATTAGTCTTCTCCACAAGATGTCACCCTTATTTACCTTACGCGATGTTACAACAGAAAGCCTGTCATTCATTCAGCGCTTACCATGGTCATACGCGTGATTTGCAATGCTCAGGTGAAATGCTATAGTAATAATATAAATCTGCGGAAGCATTTGATATCACGCATAAGGTGCCATGATTTCCGCAATCAATGAATGCCGGCTGGCGCGGCGCACTTTGTTTACTACACACATACTAAAGCGCGGATGACGCTCGCGGTGTTTTCAGCTTCTGCCGTCTCACTATATGATGATATGAACACGAATGTCATCTCCAGCTGCTCTGAGAGTCACTTCATTAGCATTTTACCGTTTCATTTGAGAAAACTACCGTCATATCACATACACAGCAGCTGGAAGTTCTTCACGGAAACCCGTCAAAATAAAAGTTTAGTTTAACGTTAAACTGTCAGAATATATTACTATTTAGCAGTCTTAAGAATCAATGATACTACTGCTAATGAATATGAATAAATCTTTATTTTTAAAGGAATAATCACATCTATTTTATTTTTAATTTTAACAGTAACTTCTGTTGTGCAGGACTTTGTTTGCCAAAAAAATAAAAGGGTTTAATTTTCATTTGATTA
>NW_015505289.1:1434342-1445288 GCF_001515645.1 Sinocyclocheilus grahami | reverse complement strand
GCGCTTAATTTGTTTAAAATTTTACAACGTTTAAAATGAGTAGAAAAGTGCGAGGTTTCTAAATAAGAATGAATAGAGCATATATAGGCTACAACAAGGTTTAATCTGGCCAGAGAGGATCACAACTGGGTTGCCTGATATAAAGAGACATAATCCCCGAAAAAGAGTTTTACACTTACGCAATACGGAAATATCTGCTAAGTGTGCTACTTATCTTTGTCAACCTGGCAAACGTGCATGCGCTCTCTCTCCACTGTGGATAAACGCGCTTGCTTTCTGAAAACACTGCTTTGCTTTGCTGTGGCTTTAATTCCTTTAGAAACAATGATGTTACCAGCTCCTTGTTGAGAAGGATAATGTAGCTCTTGAGCGATTAAGCTATTTAGTTGATAAAACTGCGGAGCAGCGCTAAAAAGTTTGTTCCTGAATGTCTGAGTGCGGCCACAGCGTGATCTGTGTGTGTGACCGAACTTAACATCAAACTGCTTCTGTTTCACACAAATGCTGGCACAGACGTGCATGTTCGGCTAGAGTCGCTTTGAACTCGTGCATCTTCGGAAGCGGAGCTGAGCAGAATGTCCTGCCGCGCGAACCTAAGAGAACTTGCGGACGCGTCAAGTAAATCAGCCTTGAGCGTGTTTGCGTTAGATACAGTGAAGACAGCACGTTAGTTTAGAACTCTTCAAAAAAAAAAAGTAATCGTAGAGAGTGTGTTCATTTGTGCAATGATAACCTACCAGCAATGTAAGTGATTTTTAAAAATATATATATATTAGTATTAGGGCTGGGCAAAAAAATCGATTTTTCGATTAATCGTTTTTTAAAATGACATCGATTCGATATCGATTTTCAAAAGGCGCGAATCGATCTTTTCCGGGATTTATTTCAGCACATTTAAAACAAGATTTGATTAACGTGAATCTTATCATTAGTCTTCTCCACAAGATGTCACCCTTATTTACCTTACGCGATGTTACAACAGAAAGCCTGTCATTCATTCAGCGCTTACCATGGTCATACGCGTGATTTGCAATGCTCAGGTGAAATGCTATAGTAATAATATAAATCTGCGGAAGCATTTGATATCACGCATAAGGTGCCATGATTTCCGCAATCAATGAATGCCGGCTGGCGCGGCGCACTTTGTTTACTACACACATACTAAAGCGCGGATGACGCTCGCGGTGTTTTCAGCTTCTGCCGTCTCACTATATGATGATATGAACACGAATGTCATCTCCAGCTGCTCTGAGAGTCACTTCATTAGCATTTTACCGTTTCATTTGAGAAAACTACCGTCATATCACATACACAGCAGCTGGAAGTTCTTCACGGAAACCCGTCAAAATAAAAGTTTAGTTTAACGTTAAACTGTCAGAATATATTACTATTTAGCAGTCTTAAGAATCAATGATACTACTGCTAATGAATATGAATAAATCTTTATTTTTAAAGGAATAATCACATCTATTTTATTTTTAATTTTAACAGTAAACTTCTGTTGTGCAGGACTTTGTTTGCCAAAAAAATAAAAGGGTTTAATTTTCATTATAAATTAAATTAATGTTTTATGCCTTCATCTGATTACCAGAAAAATTAAGAACATTTTATAGGGCCCTACTATTGTTTAAAAAGGACCCTATACAAAAAAAAATGAATAGGTTAAAAATACTGGCATGTGGTTCTTAATTTCTTTTTATTAATTCACTATTTGTAAACTGATGTTTACTGTAAATTTTTTAGAAATATCAATAGTATTTGTATTAAAACTATATTCACTGAATGTAAAAATAAAAAAATCAAGAATCGAATCGAGAGCTTGCGAATCGAAATTGAATCGAATCGGGATATCTGAATCGATACCCAGCCCTAATTAGTATGAGTACATTACAATCTAAATGTATTAGAACATGTACATTATTATTTATGGGCTTAAAAATAAGATGCAAAAAATCAGAATATTGTACCTGGTGGGGAGTGCACAATGTAAACATGAAACATATGCCATTACCTATTTTGTACTGTGGTACAGTTATGGAGGCCCTTCATAATGCAGAGGTCAACTGCCTTGCTCTGCCAATAGTTAGAAATGGCACTATAGTAAGCAGTGTTTAATAAACAGCTGTTTTTCTAAATTCTGCTGAGGTGAAATTCAGTGCAGTCCTGTATCGTGATACGTATCGTATCGTGGCCTCTGTATCGTGATACGTATTGTATCGTGACTTTGCTGGTGATACACAGCCCTAGTGCTGCTTCAAGTCGAGCGCGGGCCATCAGCAGAAAAAGAAAATAAATAAAACAGTAAACAGCCAAAGGACGTAACTTAGAATGGGAGATGGATCGGTTTGTGAAAGCAAAGAAAAAAGCCATAGATGAAGTCGCACAGACCCAGGCAGGTGCTGGTCATTCAAAAGCTAAATGCAGAAAATATGACGAGGCATATCTTGGCTTCACTCACCGTGTCTATACCGGACGCTTCAGTGCCGCAACAGCTCTACATTGGACGCGACAAAGCGACCGTTGCAAATCATTTTAACTTTGTGTCAGTACGTCAAAAATAGAACACGGCATCAGTTTAATGTCGGGTTTTGTCGCGCCGGCTCCAGTGTAGACAGCGTCACTGATTATAATGGGTTATACTCACTGATCTATATAATGACTGTTATTAATGTTCTCTATTATAGATCAGGGGTTCTACTGTGTTTTGCCTCTCGTGTCCGGTGTAGACACGGTGTTTCATGTCGTTGGTGAGGAGGAAAGCCTGTGTGTGTCCTATGTCTTAGCGGACAGCATGAAACCCACAAAAATGGGGATTCGGGAAAGGGGGAGGGGGCTGGATTTTTTTTATAGGTTTAAAGGGGGGTGCGACCAAAAAAAGTTTGACAACCACTGGTCTAAAGTTAACAGACAGTGTTTAGTGCAGTCCACATGTTTACATATGTTTATTACAGACTTTGAATTACCTAAAGTAGTGTAGTAAAGCAACAGATTTGTTTTTATATTTTTTGCAATCTACTTTAGTTTGTGTGATTTGTTACTGACTTTCATATTAATGTTTACACCAGGCTTATTTTGTCAGGGCTTTATGTTGTCATAATTATTACATGCTTACAAGGTTGGAAGTTCAACAAATCAGTCAATATACTGTGATTGTAGATGTTAAATAAAAATGTCATTCATATCAATTCATGCATCACCTAATTTTATCATAACATATAGGCCGGACCTACAGAAAAGAACATTTATGTTTAATCTATCTAATATTGTGTTGGTCATACTATACAATGATTTATAGCTTGTCTTTGAATAATACAGAACATAAAGAGCTTTAAAAAATAATTCCATATTAAATCGCAATCTCAATATTGGTAAAGAAAATCGTTCAGCCCTACATCGAATGCAGTGAATGACTCTAAAACGAGTTTTCGTATAGCTAACGTGTGGAATGCAGTGGAGACGTGCGTCAGGGAGGAGATCTTGCATTAACACCACTCAGACGTTGCTCGAGCGGCGTCTTAACAGGCGGGTGGCGGCATTACAGAACAGCTGGAAGATCATCGGATAGGCCTGGTTGTAATCCGCCTGCGTCCTGCATGCTGTTTTGCCCCTGCAGCCGGTGCATTAGAGGACAGGCACAGAGAGATGAGTAACCTCTTATTGACTAACTGTGTGCATGCAAGCACTGCTTTATTACCCACACACACCTCTGCCGGGTCAAAGCCAGAGTGCAGAGGTCATAAACCTGGATAAATCTGCTTTCATTTTTCTTCCCCCCCCCCCTTTCACCACACACATTCTCCCGACAGACAAATGAGATGTTTTGGAAATTGCTGAAGTCAGATTGCAGGCTGCCGGACAGGGTTTGCCAAAGGTGTCGAGACTCGAGGCCGTCCTCGGATGATTAGCGTTCACTGAGATCCATACCGCATCACCGGTGACTTTGTTAGGGCCCTATGAACATTTTTCCTAAATTCCGTTTTTTTTTTTCTTCAAAATTCTGGATTCCTTTTTCTGGACTTTAAATAGACATTTTCATTTTAATAGTCACAAATCATGTTTAATTAATTTAATTAATTTTAAAACTTACATAAACAATGATTTATTAAAAGTTGAACAACGTTTGACATTTTTAGGGCCCTATGAGATCTGTTTTATTTTTATAAAGTTTTATTTATCCTAAATTCTGTTTAAATAGTTAAAATTTTAATAATAAAAATGTTTGTCTATTTCTAATAAAAAAAAAATGTATTGTAAAGTTTATTTGGTATTTGTAATAAGTTGAGTTCCTAAAGCTTTAACAATTTAATAATTTACACACATTTTTACAATAATAGGGCCCTATGAAATGTTTTTATTTATTTTATTAATTCATTCAGAAATTCTGGGTTGTCTGTATTTTTCTGGATTTCTAATTTAATAAAATAAATAAAAAATATTATATACAATAAAAATCATGTAAAAAACGTGATATCAAATGAAACACAAAACATTAACAATTCAATTAATTTTTCAAAATGTTAACAAACAAAAATGTAACATTTCCTTTTATGTGCTGCACAACAGAGGTTTACTGTTAAAGTGCCCATCTTATGCCATTTCGAATATTGCCTTTTCGTGCAGTGTGTAATGTAGCTGTATGTGAATGTAAATGATCTGCAAAGTTGTAAAGCAGAAAGTGCACGATAAATAAAGTTATTGTCTCCCAAAAGAAAGAATCAACTCTGAACAGCCTAAACGAGTCGTCAGTAATTCGAACCCACTTCCGTGATGGCTCATCATACGTCACAGGGTAACACATTTGCATAATGCCCGCCTATGTTCTACATTGGCCAGCCGCAAACAACTTGACCCCGCCCTCAAAACACTGTAGCTTCGTGTGGTTAAGGGTGTACTCACACTAGGCGGTCTGAACTGTGCCCTAAAATGTTGAGAAGACGCTGTGTAGTGCAGCACCCCGACAGTTTAGAGGAGCGCACAGGCTCACAACAGAGGAAGCATTATGAATTAAGCTTACCTGACTACAACAGTTCATATATCAGTGTCATAATAAATAGAAATAGATTTAAATAATGTATAGTTATCGGCATCTATCTGCCTCTAATGTATACAGTTAATTTTTACACACGAGAATCACATTCAGCGTGGACGTGCAAGTGGTTGCCGTGGTAATGAACAACCTGCTTGCTAAAGCGAATGTATATAATCCTGTATCTGAGGCAAAAAGATAAAATATTGAGAATGCAACGGTGCGTATTATATTTTTTAAATTCCAAATGATCGGACACTAATCGGAACCAGCTGATAATAACCTCCTGTGATCTCTCAACTTGACGCTCAAATTAACCGATCACATTTTATCGATGAAAAAGACGACTGCATGCACACGCAATGGGGCACTTTAAAACATGGAAGAAAAAATTTGATATTCCTTAAGTTTTAATAATTTTATTATTATTACTTTGAGAACTATATTCCACTGTACAGTAGTAATACATTTCTGTCAAAATTTCTTCAAGTTAAACTCATACCGCATTATGCAGTAAATTCCGTTTTTATTACTGGCTTCCACGATTCTGTCCATGTTCTTGCATTGCAGAAATTATAGGGCTCTGCTTCATACCTCACTAATGGCGAGTGGTCGCGAGCTCCTCGTCCACGAGCAAAGCTTCTCCTTCAAAGGCCTTGTTGAAAACGGAAGCACATCTAACAGGAGTAAAGGAGGACAGATGATTCCACAGCCTGTCATTTCAAAGACTTGGGTGTGAGTAGTAAATTCCACTTCCAGAGGTGTATAGGGGGTTGTAATGGGTGCCGGAGATGGACAAGCGCACCGGCGGAGTGGGGAGTTGACACTGAGCACTCCACGATGGGGGCAGGTAGCTCTTTCCCTTTCAGAGCAGCTGCTGTTTGCTCTGCAAATTGATGTTCTTCACTCCCCCCGTATGTTTGGATATGTAGGAATAGCTTTGATCTCTTTGGGACGGCGGGGCTTATTTGTTTTTCAATTTCTTTCACTCTCTTTTTTTCACTCACGCAAATTGTTCCTGTAGGGACTGTGGCCTGAGGACTGTTTATTCGGCTGTAACCGCAGAGAAAGGTAAAGACACTTTGTCTCGGATATCAATGTGCAAGGGTCGCAGGGGTCACCCTGGAGTACCTTTCCACCAGCTGCTAGGAATCCTGGGAATGTCAGTTATAGGGGTGCTCATGTAGACAACAAGCACATAATGGTTTCTCTCTCAGTTTTTTGGCCAATCACGTGATTCAAGCACACAATTAGGTATCTGTGGTCATCCACATGTCCATATGCTATGCCCCGCCAGATTGTGCGAAGACTTCTGTGAAAAGTGATGATTCATATTAATGCATTGTGAGAGTTGTGTCCCTTCATTTGTGTGTAGTTGTGGAGTCATTATAAAATTTGTTAAAGGAACATTCTGGTTTCAAGGTTAATGTCAATTTTAGCATGATGCTCCAAAAATTTGGACTCCTCTAAATTCTTAAAAAAATTAAAAAAAGATAAATTAATAAATCAATAATCTTTAAAAAGGGATACATTTTACATAAAAAAAAAATACATTTTTGGAAGATTTGAAAGCAGAAATGTGAAGTTTATTTCATTAAAGCACTTAAACTTTTGTATTATATGAGCTGTATATCTGTTTAAATAATTTATTTTAGGTTTTATGGCATTTAGTCTTATTGCATCTTCTCCAGATCACACCGAAAATAACTTAAATTACACTTTCAGTTTTGATCTTACAGATAAGAGCAATACATTAATCGAATCTGTAAAGGGTCTACTTTTATTTGTATACACAGATAATAACAACAGAACTTTTGTAGCCCAGTTTGTGCTGATTATGGTGCTACTAAACTTAGTCATTAAAATGTTTATTAGCAACTGAAAAAAGCACAAATGTCAGGACATGTCAAAACTTCTCCAGGGCCCAAAACACCCTCAGACCCCAGAGGGTTAAATAATTTATTTTAGGTTTTATGGCATTTAGTCTTATTTATATGCTATTATAATATTTATTAATACTTTGATTGGATTTTATTTTTATATTTTTATATTTTCAGTTTTCTTTTTAAGTTTACTTTAAGTTTTAGTTGTTCTGTTACATGCTTTTGTCATTATTATTATTTCAATATTTCAATTTAGCTTTATTTTTATGTCAGTTTTAGTAATTTTAGAACTTCAGCTTTTTATTTCAGGTAGTTGCAAGTAAAAACATGTCTAATTATTAATCTTCTCAGGTGTGAATCACTCATTATACATGACCATTCACGCCCCCTCGCATATTCCTTTTCTACACAAAAAGTGTCTTAGAAAATTTAAATCAATATATTGTTTTCTGTGAGTGAGTAAACAAGATGATTTTCACATCATTCTGATGCAAAAATTCTAGACTTCAAGATCTGTTCTCAATAGTCCTGTGAACAAATGTTCTGTATGTGTTTTATGGCCTTATTTCAGTGACTTTAAAATTTTAGTTTTTCACTAAGCACGCATAAACGTTGTTTTCTCAAAAACACAATCACATACATACATGCTGCTCACATATTATTGTAGCCCAGTTTGTGCTGATTATGGTGCTACTAAACTTAGTCATTAAAATGTTTATTAGCAACTGAAAAAAGCACAAATGTCAGGACATGTCAAAACTTCTCCAGGGCCCAAAACACCCTCAGACCCCAGAGGGTTAAATAATTTATTTTAGGTTTTATGGCATTTAGTCTTATTTATATGCTATTATAATATTTATTAATACTTTGATTGGATTTTATTTTTATATTTTTATATTTTCAGTTTTCTTTTTAAGTTTACTTTAAGTTTTAGTTGTTCTGTTACATGCTTTTGTCATTATTATTATTATTATTTCAATATTTCAATTTAGCTTTATTTTTATGTCAGTTTTAGTAATTTTAGAACTTCAGCTTTTTATTTCAGGTAGTTGCCAAGTAAAAACATGTCTAATTATTAATTTTTTTAAACGTTTTTTTTATATCTAATATTTAATTTTGTTTTACCTTCATTTAAATTAACAAAAATGATTTTTAATAGTTTTAGTTACCAATAACAACACTTATGGCATTGCATTGGGTTGCAAAGTTGTGAAATTAGGTATAACTTTACATAGAAAAGCTTGGTAAGCTTTAGTAATGTTAACATGCATATAGTTTACATCTTGTGGCTTTACTGTTTACATATTTAGTATTATAACATTTATGGATTGGCCTCATTGTAACCCAGATTTTTTAAAGAAAAGGAGGGACAAGTGGAATTCACTTTAGTGTTAATCAACATTATGCCATAAATACTGTCGGTTGAACTTGCATTGGACACTTATTTGCTCCAGTCAACTAGTTTAGGGCCTTTCGCACCGCAGGAACCTTTTCATAGTACCAGAACTAATTGTGGAACTACCCACTTTTCGGCGTGTTCGCACCGCCGGAACTGGGAGCGATTTTAGTACCGGACTGCCTTTTTCGAGAACCAAATTAGCTCCTACTCCGGAGCAGGGTCTAACCAGCACAACTGGTACTAATCGTGACGTAAGTAGACATTGATTGGCCAAACGCATATGAAAACGCCCTCACCCGCCATGATTTAAAACACTGTGTAAACATACTGTAAACATGTCAACTTATTTTGCAAGTATGGAGAACGGCAATAGATGGACGGACGCTGAAGTGCAGGGACTTGTATCAAATGTAGCACTGCCAGTTGTCGTTGGAGATCCTTAGTCCTCCTTTCCGTTCTTTCAATCGCTTTACGTATACGTCGACATTCCATGTCCATTATTGTGAAACCCGCGAGACACAACAAAAACACAGCTCCGATCACAGCGTCCTCCATCCTCCTGTTGTTAACGTTGTTCTTTGTTTCTGTTGTTGAACGCCGCGCACAAATGACGTCGCTGTCGACCGGCTTACGTCACTTCTTAGTACATACTCTCGGTGCGAATGCAACCCTTTAAATGGTACTGAAAAATAGTTCACGCAAAATCGTCCCAGTACTTTAGTACCGTACGTTTAGTTCTGGAACTAAAGCGGTGCGAAAGGGCCTTAGTTTGTGAGAAGGTGTGAGGTGTCGATTTCCACCTCTTATTTTTAGTTGACTGTGGTGACATCTGGTACAGATAAGGAGGATTAGATGCTGTGTTCAATGTCTTGTAATACACACTCTCAAATACACTACTGTATTGGCGTTTGGCCACCTGAGAAAAGGCTTAGACACTATGGCAGTTCAAACACCAGGCAGCAAAGTCTCTCTCTCTCTCTCTCTCTCCAAATTCTTTTATCCTTCCTTTAGGCACAGACGGCCCTCCCAAAAAGAAACATATTTGTATTGACAACTCTGAATGTTTCTAATCTTGTGCGTGTCTGCCAGAGGTACGCCGAGTGAGCCTCCGCCTTTTGATTAGTCTCTCTGTCAAGGGAGTTTTCTGACCTCTCAGTGCAATCTGAATGGCTTTCTCAGATTTTTTTTATCATTCTTAATAAATAACGAGCTAGCGAACTAAAAAGATAGAGAAACATAGTAGTTCAAAAAGTTTGTTCACCTAAAAGTGTGAATTTGTTGCTCCAAACTTGACTTACATTCTTCCGTGTAACACAAAAGTAGATAGTTAGAAAAATGTCTAGGTGTTTTTTATTTATTTATTTATTTTACATACAGTGAAAGTCAATGGGGTCCAATTTTGTTTTTAAACATTTACTTTTATCATATGGACAAAAACAGTTAAAACTTTCTTTAAAATATCTTTCGTGTTCCGCAGAAGAAATTATCTCACAGGTTTGGAGCGACATAAGGGTGAATATTCATTTTTGGGTGAACTACTCCTTTTGTCAACATTGGTACTGTGACTTAGCTGTTAGCGCACGCATTCAAACACATTGAGCTGTGATGTTGTACAATATTCGGGTATATTTACCATCCTTTTTGATACTAGCCTAAAACTTGCAAGAAGACTGAAAATAATAGTAAAATTAAATCTATGGATGAATAAAATGATAACGTATGGAGCTAAAACATGAGCTGTCATTCTTAAAACGAGCCGCCCGAAACCGATAACACCAGAATCAGATCAGAATGATGACAAGGTTGTGCGTCGCTCGGGCTCATGCAGGAAAACCGGACGCGTTGTCAAAACGAATATTTCCTGCGCTCTCATCTGCAATGTCAGCCACTGTCTAATCTTCCCATCAGCCCGCGCCGGGCTCTGACGCAGGTCCTCCACCGGTCTGCCCTGCCACAAGACAACTCCCCAAACAGGCTCGTTTCCATCTAATCCGGCCACCAGAGAGAAGCGCTCCATGTCATCATTCACACCCTCCATATGGTGCAGCTCCCCGTGTGAGGATGGCAAGGCGCAATTCATCATTATAAGGACAAAAAGAGGGCAAGGGGGGGTTGGTGAGAACCGTAGCACACGAAACACACGATATTGTTGGCCATACAACATAATTTGACAAGATTATTCAGGGGACTGTTTGCGGAGTTGTTGTAAAACAGACATGTAGTGTGAAAATCAGAATATATTATATTATATAATATTATATTATCTACTATAAATTATCAAATTTATATATATATATATATATATATATATATAAAGCAATATAAATAAAAATAAAAAATCATATTTACATTTATATATACTGTATACTGTGTGTGGTAATATTAATATGAACATTTAAATATATATATTTTTATATTACTTTAATTGTTTAAATATTTACTATATTCTTTATTACTTAGTATTACTTTAAAGGGGTTATAGGATGCTGCTAAAAAGAACATTATTTGGTGTATTTGGTGTAATGAAATGTTTAAAGGAGAAAAAAAAAGCACATTTTCCACATACTGTACATTATTGTTTCTCCTCTATGCCCCGCCTTTTTGAAACGCGTCGATTTTTACAAAGCTCATCGGTCTG
>NW_015505289.1:1428265-1434115 GCF_001515645.1 Sinocyclocheilus grahami | reverse complement strand
ACCACTGATTTGTAGTCGTGTCCTCTTTTGGAAGACCAAACAAAGTAGTTTCACTTTCACAATGAAAAACACAGCGGCCTAGCGTGAGGGAAAGCCCCGGCTTAGCGTGAGCTGAGGCCGGGATGGAGTGAGCTGAGACGGTGGCGTCAAGAACGGCGCGCCCGGCGGATGCGACGAATGAGCGGCAACCACATGTGATGGACCCCGGGCTGGACTCCGCTGAAAACGGGCTGTCCACGGTGAAAGTTGATGTATTCCCTCAGCGACCAGCACAGATCAGCTCTAGGCATGACAAAGCGGATATCGTCCTCTTTTGAAAGACCAAACAAAGTAGTTTCGCTTTCCCAACGAAGCACACAAAGTCTTCACGACTTGACTGCAGTGTCAACAATACTACAGCGAGAATAAAAGTTACGCCTTCTTTCTTTGCATGAACATTTGGGTGGCGTTATGCAAATCTTCCCACATAGTGATGTAGACATGTGGGGGCATGTTAGAACGAGCCGTTTTAGGTAGGTGTGGCTGACTCTGAACTTTTATAAAGAATATCTCTTTGGATTTGAGACTTTAGTCTTTGCAACTTTACAGATCTTCTTTATGCACCAAGAGCTTGTAACACTCCAAAGAGAAAGAAAAAATTGAAATCGCATCATATGACCCCTTTAAGCTGTTTAATTTTTTTTTTTATGTTTTTAATCTATAACTTTATAGATTTAAAAGCTTATAATCGTAATAATGAATTGTGACGTTGTGTAGAGTGAAGATCTGTTTTTGACACCCTGGCTTCTTATGTCTTTCAGCTGGTCATTTGCTGAGTATTGTGCCGCAGCTTTTGAGTCTGATTTGAATTACAGGCAAATCAATCTGCGACAACATGAAATTCTGCTTTTGGCTGAACCGTGACCACACATATCGCTCCTCACTACCCTTCCCTACCAAGGCTGGTTTTCTGCAGTAATGAGCCGTTCCTCCTCAGTCTGTGGCAGCAGCAGTGGTGTTGTCTGGTTAGTGTGGAGTGGACACAACCAAGCAAGGTCACTCGGGTTAATGGATTCTCTGTTCTCGGTGACAGGGACACCGTGGGCTCTGATAGATGCCTCATTAGCCCTGCGTCTCTATCCAGCCTCTCCGCTTGCCTTCTGTCAGTGAACAAAGTCGATGGTGAAGTAAAATAATCTGATTGTTGAGATGAGAAATTTGTTGTGCAACCAACTGGCGACTCGTTTACAGCAACAGACTGTGTCTTCATGCTTTCGCTTAGTAATTTACTGATTGGCATCGGCTGAAATGGCATGTTTGTTCTTGCTTCTTGTTAGTGAAGGTTATCGTTTCCCCATGCACCCTTGCCAAGACTTTATATCGATAATTGATATGTAGTCCAAGTCATGAGTTCTTCGTAGTTTCCTCGAGCCACTTTTTCTTAGAAAGCACCTCTGAAAGAAGCTGAAATGGTAATTAAAATCAGTTTTTAACTTTCTCACCTGAATGAACACACAAGATGCAGGTTGTGATTCTCTTCAGCAGCACCAGGAAAGGAACCTGTCTTAACTTGCTTTTTCATGTGCTTTCCTAAGTATCCCTAGCTAGATTTGTCACACTAATGCTTTTAACACTGCATTTTCTGGGTGAGTCAAAGGTAACTGGCGTTAAGGCCCCATGTTGCCCTTAGTCCCGGCTGGCAGGATGACAAGGTGAGAGCAGGGACAGCGACTCCCGCAGGCTGTTGGACCAGAACGGTTAAGCCAGCAGCAAAACCTCTCTGTCTGCTCGTCACAGACAAAACAAACAGGGTGTCGGCCGGGTTTGCCTGACCCATAACTCCCTGTCTTCATCACAAGCTGACTACTGTATGCTCCGTCCAGCAGTGTCATCTCTGGGCTGAAAGAAATCTGCACCATACAAGCTGAAAGCCGCTTGAACCTGCTAGTCTTGAACCAGGAACCAGTACAGTCAGAGGTCAGGTTCAGGAAAGTTGTTTGCTGTGAAAAGTTGTAAATTTTTGTCCCTCTCCCTCTTGATTGCTCTCATTACCTGTGATATTTTTTATTTTAAAGATTTTTTTTTTTTAATATTAAGTCAATGTTTTGTCATGTTTATTCATTTTGCACATTCTGAAATTTTTATAGTGTAATATATACGTATACAGTGTGTGTGTATGTGTATATATATATTTATATTTTACATATATTTATGGTTACTTCAAGTATTTTAATTACTTTGTTATATTATTTATTATGACTTTATTATTATTATTTACTTTATTTTTGATTTTGCATTTTCTTGTCAGATAAGATGTTATTTAAACATTTTATCAGGATTAAATTTTTTTTTGAAAACCGAAAAACAATTAATTGTTTTAATGATTTACAATTCTGACTAGCGCATAACTTCAAGCTCAAGTTCACTAGTGCATTAGTGTCATTTTGTACAGATGCAAGTTGTAAAATGTTTATGCATTTGTGTCTGATTAATGTGTGATCTTTTGAGCTGATGGTGGGATAGTGTAAAATGCCCATCACTCAGTTGATCTGGAATCTGTTGGTTTGTGTCTGTTGCCTGTGACAGCTTTACCCACTCAGGTGCCCTCAGCATTGGCTCCGTGTCTGTCTGAGTGATGGAGAAGCAGTAGTCCTGTTTTTCCTTCATCTCGGATCTCCCTGGTAGATCTGTTAGGAGAGAGGCCGCAGTGTGTGTGAATGGTTAAGGGGGTGTGTGTGTGTTTGTCAGACTGAAACGGTGAGTCAGTGCAGGGGTGGGACACTGACACACTCTTTATTGACACCTTGTAAAGCCCCAGCAGATTTGAGACTGACCTGTTCCTCTGACGTCATCTTACCACATACACAAACAGTCCCCGGCTCCTGTCGCCGGCCTCTTGACCACAACACACCCACAACCTGAGAAAACAGAGGTGTAGCGCTGTCGTCAAACGGACCCCTCTGACTAACGTTTTCTCACATGTTTGTGTTATTCCGTGCTAGGCTGCTTGGATGCTCGTGTGCTGTAGCTTCCTGTTACAGCAGCAGAATGTTCT
This sequence comes from Sinocyclocheilus grahami, assembly GCF_001515645.1. Taxonomy (NCBI): domain Eukaryota; kingdom Metazoa; phylum Chordata; class Actinopteri; order Cypriniformes; family Cyprinidae; genus Sinocyclocheilus; species Sinocyclocheilus grahami. The sequence continues at coordinate 1,431,081 of NW_015505289.1, read as the reverse complement.
TCCAGCCTTCTGAGCAATGATTTCCCCTTCTTCCTCCCCTAAGCTGATTAGTGGGTCAGGCTTATGACCGCGCACAGGGTTCATACACCTGCCACTGCAAGGACCATCGTTTCTTGACAAATACTGCCTGACCAACTGAACAGTGACTTTAAAACAGGACTGGGCTGCATGCTTGCAAGTGTGTTTGTTTGGAAAGTCATTGTTAGTTGTTGTAGGATCGCTGTGTGGTTGAAGATTGTGGTGGGCTTACACACAGAGTTATAGTTATATAGTTATAAAGCAAATTAAGTTTAAGTAAACATGTATATGGGTCAAAGACATCACCATTTTGGTGTCCGCATCAAATTAAGTTTACAAAATAATTTTATATACATAAAATAAACATAAAATGGGTTCTTTCTAAAAAAAAAAAAAAAATGGTGTATGTGTATATGCAATTCATTATATATGTATATATTTAAAGATATGTATAATTTATTCCATTTTATTTTTTGTATATCTATCTACATATTTATTTGTTTATATATTTAATATATTCAATCTAATATATAATATCTGTTTATTGTATTTTATATATGTATATATTTAAATATAATATATAAAATTTAATTTTTTGTATATTTTAAAAATACATTTTCTTAATAATTAACATTTATGTACTATAAATAAATGTATTTATAAAAATATTTAATGTACATCTAATATCTATTTTATAAATAAATATAATTAATTTATCTCCCTTTTCTTTGTCTATTTTATTTAATATGTAAATAGATTTAATATATTTAATATACCTATTTAATTATATTCATTTATTTAACTATGCATATGTCTAATATCCATTTAAAAAAATTATATAAATAATTTCTTTATTCATCTATCTTTAAAATACACTTAATTCATATATACATCGTTTTCTTCAGGCCTTTTGGTTACAGGGCAGGCGTTGTTTTTTTTCCCATTTCAAGCCACACCTTGTAGTGAATTGACAAAATAAATGAGCAAAAAGACAGATTGCTCAATTAGTCGCAAACGCTTTGGGGTGTGGACGAGCCTTTTCATCAAATTTTTCTTTCTGGATGCAGGTGTGATGGTGGTTTGTGGTGTTCAGAATCAGCTTGACTGTGTCGTTGCGTGTGCACTCACCCTAGGCTCTGAGCTGTCTTTGTGAAGAGCCTCGTCATGATGAGTCCCATGATTGCAGCTAGTCATCAACAGGGTAGCTTCTTTATGCAAACGTGTTTGTTGCCATGCATGTGTAGGGCTTGTCACGTTCCAATGAATAAGATACGCATGAACCTTGCTCGGTTTCAAGCCCCTCGTATTGATATCGAGAGGCCACCCACTCATCTGTAGGAAGTATCGCATTATGCGAGGATGCGAAAGCCTGGCAGTCAGAACACTGCCATTAGAGTAACATCTCTGCTACGATCCCAGCAGAAGCTCTTTTACTGCCCCGCGGAAGCCGCACGGCAAGCATCGCTCTGATAATGGAGCAGGGGGGCCGCTGTTGGCCGACAGAAAGCTGTCCCTATGCAAGTCTCCATCGAGTGGCTCTGTCACCGTTCATCAGCCAAACCATCAGTCAGTCAACCTGTTTTTCCCTCTACACCAGCAAGGGAGAGAAAGACACTGCTGTGTGCAGAGTGAGTCACGTTGCAGCGGACAGCGAGCGAGCGAACGAACGAGAGAGAGAGACACTCACACACGCACGGAGCAGCTGAGCATTGAAGTCAGACAAGTTTATCAAGCAGAGGCCCTTGAACGAACCAGCCAGCTCTGGTTTTGTAAAGGACAGTCAGAGGTGTAACAAAGTCATTAAAGGAGAATCAATACAATGTGACACCATTTGCATTCGCTGCTGCTCGATTCCAACGAGCGCGAATGGGGGAAATGGGTTTTAGAGCAGCGAGGCTTGGACTCTTATAGACCGTTCACTGATGCCCGTGAAGAAATCTGATATCGGCCAAATGAATGTGCTCCATTATGCACTTCCACTCAACCTTTTCTTGCCTCGCAGAATGGCGATGCATCTTGATGGCTTTGCTAATAACCTATAAACACTGATGCATTCAGCTGCGTTACTCACATTTTTTTCATAGAAATATAATGGCTGTGCTCGCAGGTAAAAAGAACTACTACATTTCCTTGAGGCATGTCTTGTTGGGACGTTGGGGAGAAAGTCTTTCCTCCAAAAATTTGATTGGCATTAGGGAAACTGGGACAGTAGACGAGAAGCAGAAACTTGTGTGATTAGTTTTATGGTATCGACAAGCTTTTCCCTCCAATTTTGGACCTGAAGAGATTAAAGGGTTTGGGAAGCGAGATCACTGAGGAATGGTAAAAATATAATGGCAGTGCATGCAGTTGAAGAGCTTATTGATGTTGTCTGTCCTAGTCATTTCCTTTAAGCAAGGTCTTGTTGGGACATTGCAAGTCTTTCCACCAACTATATTTTTTGATTGACACTGGATAACCTGGGACGGTAGACAAGGAGCAGAAATGTGTGATAGTTTTATTGTATCGACAAGGATTTCCCCCTAACTTTGGACCTGATGAAATGAAAGGGTTTGGGGAGGGAAATTGTTGAGGAACGGTAAAAATATAATGGTGGTGCACATAGGTGAAGAACTTTACTGAAATGCTTTCCTAGTCCTTTTCCTTGAGGAATTTGTTGGGACGTTGTAGACCAAGTCTTTCCACCAAGAGTATCTTTTTGAGGGTTTTGATTGGCACTGGAGAGTCCAGGACACTTCCAAGCGGACGGTAGACGAGAAGCAGAAGCATTTGTGATAGTTTTATGGGGATGAGATGAG
>NW_015505289.1:1416226-1428050 GCF_001515645.1 Sinocyclocheilus grahami | reverse complement strand
CCCCCCCCCCCCCCAACTTTGGACTCTTAAGTGATGGTGACCTGGAGAGACCCACTAATTAAGTTAAGATAGTCACTGCCTGTTTCATTCCACCTCTACGAACTTGCTCTGGCCTGATGCCCTGCTGCTCCTCCAGACACAAACAAACATTCATTCAAACCGCTCACAGATGTGTTATGAAACATGGATGCTCATCACGTTCCATGCTGGCGATGTCATAGTAGTATCGTTTGGAGTTCAAGTTTGCTTTTAAAGGCATAGTCTACCAAAAATAAAAAAATTCAGTCACCATATGCTCAACCTCATGTCATTCCAAACCTGTATGAGTTTCTTTCTTCTATGGAACAATATTTTAACAAATGTCTCAGTATCTTTTTTTTCTTTTTCCTTTTTTTTTTTTATACAATAGAAGATAATAATGTTTTAGTCCCCATTGACTTTCATTGTTTGGACAAAAAGTTCAGCATTCTTCAAAATAGGTTATTTTTTTGTGTTCCACAAAAGAAAGTCATAAAAGTTTGAAATAACTCGAGGGTGAGTAAATGCATTGGACCCCATTGACTTTCTTTATATGGACCAACATTTTTAAACTTCATTTATTCCATTTTATTTTCTTTGTTAATCCATTTTAAAAAGAAATTATAATATATTTGTATAATAATATACTCATTTTATTGGGCTGAAAATCAGCTGTCTTTGACTTTAAAACAAATCCTTAAAGTACTGGAACTGATTCAGAATAATTGGATGCTGACATGCTGCTGAGTCTTCACACACCTTCCGAATCTCTTGCATCTGGCTTTGCTCTCATAGGTGTATACCAGGACAAGGCAATGTGCAAAAACCGGTTGTTCTTCACTTTCTGTTTGCTGCTAATGAATTTATTCAAAGGGAGGTGGCGGACCAGATTGTACACACTCACACACTCTTCAAGTCCTGTGTGTTTGTTTGAGAAATTCAAACAGCACCAAACACGGGCCTGGACACTGAACAAACAAAGCTGACCTACAAGGTGTCATGCGCTACACACACAAACAGCAGTGTGGTTGCTGCCACCTCGCAGCTAAACTGAGCTTCCCTCTCCCGAAAACAACTCATCTATATCTATCTACCTACACTGGGATTTAAGTTACGTTTGCATATTTTTTCATGTCAGAGTCTTTGCTGCATGCCGAACTTGCGTCATACAATCTCCCGAGGCCTAAAGGCGAAGCGAGATTAGTAGGGAATGAGGTAGGTATGAGTTTAACTGGGAACATTCGCTTTTTTAGCTCTCTGCAAATAATCAAATTTGCATTTTCATCACTGTTATGCACATTACATTTTTGTGGATAGGTGGTGGATGTTTGAGGGTGACACATTAAATGCATCATCAATTTATCTACTTAACTGACCCAGCACTCCAACTTAAGCTGACAAGTCACAACACTTAACGGCTCAGTCAGTGGCGTGTTTTTACATGCTTTTTGCTGCAGTAATACAGAATTGGCACCCTCAAATATTCATGCGTTGATGCAATTATTGCGCCGCACTGTCAGACACCTTATGTTCTTTCAGATTTGAGTAAATCGCTGGGCAGTTTGTTTCCTGATCTCTCAGGTAAGAGATATGATCAGTGTTCTTCACAGCTCAGCACTGTCTGTGGGGCGTATATGTATTGCGGCGTCCCATTTTTCCCTCAATTTTCTTGCTCTCTGTGAGATGCGTGTCTTTTTATATGCACAATGATCTTTATTGTACTCTGTTCTTGCTTACTGTTTCAACCCTGCATTCTTTGCTGCAGCTCCGTTGCTGGTGTTGAGACGCTTTTAGCCAGAGAGCAGCAAGTGTGTGTGTGTGTTTGTATGCACATGTGTGGAGGAATGCGTTATCAGGCCCAGCCTTCCTGTGGTTCCTAATCCTCCATCCCCTTCCCCAGCCCCCAGCCTCTTTCTCTCTCTGTTTGGCAGCAGATTCTCGGCTCTGGCTTCAGCTACGTGGGGGAGGGTAGGCCTAACTGTGTGACCCAAGGCGCTCCCCCATTTGGCAGGCAGACGAATTGTGGATTTTTGGACAGGAGGTTTCCCAGCTAGTCTTGAGCGACCACTGTTCGTAATGATGCACTGGGATTGTTCTTCGTTTGAAGTTGCTGGCTCTCAAGTAGGGCTGCACGATAAATATTCCACGCACGTGTAGAGATTTACCGCTGATTACAGAACTGGCTTTACTGACGAGATGCGCATTAAATATCGTGCGATATTTATCGTGCAGCCCTACTCTCAAGCAATGTTGTTGAAAAAATGTGGAAATAGACTGTTTTGTTGAAGTTGTTTCTTCAGCTGTGCTTTTCAAATTCTTTGTCTTTTAAAAAAAAAATGTATTCTTTATTACACTGATTTGAGCTAACTTAGATTGGGGGACATTTAGAAAATGCAGTGAGTTAGTTCAGGTAGGATCTTTTTATTTAGTCATTTTAATTTTTTTTAAATTTCATTATATATATGTAATTTAATTGATATATTATTTTTCAGTTTTTGTTTTCATTGTTTTTAACTGGAATTGATACTTTTATTTTAGTTTTTTTAATGTTTTGGTATGTTTTCCAGAATTGTATACTTTAGTTTTAGAATTTTAGGTCTGCCAAAGTTAATGTATTAACTATTTTTATTTTTTTTATTAATTTGTTTATTTAAAGTAAATAATAAATATGAAAAAATACAACAATTATTAAATAAATAACAAAATAATAATAATAATAATAATTATTATTTTTAGTAATTTGTTATTTATTAAATCATTGTTGTATATTTATTTAACATTAACATTTTATTAATGTTATTTTTATTGTTACTATTTATCCAAAACTAAAATACAAAAATTATATAATAAAAACTAGTAATAAAACTAAATTTCATTTGTGGCCATTTTTGCATTTTAGTTAGTTTTATGATTTGTTTTTATTTATTTATTTTTATTATCAATAATACAGAATACCAATAATATTTAATTACCAATACTAATAACACTTGACACTCTGTGGCACTAGCAGCACCAACAAGGATTGTGTAAATAATTTCCCCAAAACCTCTACTTGCCTTCCATTGTTTGGATAAACAGGTAGTCCTGCTGCAGACTCACACCTTTGAGCCAGAGTTGTTGTTCCATTTGTTGCTGCTAGTGATGCAAAAAACACATTGTAGCTTCAAAAAGGTGAATTCAGGTGCAGAACAATACTCCTTTTTATCCCAGTCTGGATCGTTCCTAGAATACTCCCCTAACCTGTGCTGTGTTTCAGGTTCTGTCCTCTGAAAGCGCAGTCCCTGCAGAGAGCTGAATCTGCACTTCATTTCAAGAGCGCTGACACACAGGCATTTCTTGGGCCTATCAGAAATCAAAGGCCTGCAAGCTTTTGTGTGCTGTTTGGCAGAAAAAGCAGAGGCATTTCATGCACTTAATGGTCACACCCCTGTGGTGCCGTCTTGCCCTGCTGTCCCAGACCGAACGGTCCTGTCGGATGGGTGGAGGAAGAGACTCAGAGTGTTTGACTTTGGGTAGAGAAAGTTAAAAGTGAGGGAAATAGCATGAGAAAAAAATGATGGTCCACGTGTTGGAGGAATTGGAGAAAGGGAGGGAAGCCCAGCAGGAACGGGTCACTGCAGGCCAGGGGTGGAACTAGAGGAAAAGAGGGGAGGGGGTTAGATGGAGCCCAGCAGTAAAGAACAGTATGTTCTGTTCATTCCAGGACAAGAACTGTTTGTGCTGTTATCCATCACACAGTGAAGGGAAAGCAATAAGCAAAGAACCGCGTTATTTCAGAGCACAAAATAAGACCTAGTGCTTCAGGAGAGTGTATGTGTCCTTTGCTGACAGTATGAGCACACCTTGGCTCGTGGGTTACGCTTGCCACGTGTGTTGGGATGATTACTTTGGTGTGCGGGTATTAGGGCTGCACGACATATTGAAATTATCGGAATATCGCAACTGTAAATATTGCGATATGCATATCGCAGTGGCATGCGATATCTGAATCATTTGAATAATAGGCTACTTAAATCAAAACGTTGCAAAAGGTCAAAGTTTTAGGTCGATGCATATAGCAGAGAATTGCTTGATGTTAAAAAGAGTTATCAAGTGCAATAAGTTGCAGAAAATAACTTTTTGCCGTCTCGCCTTGCTGTCTGACTCACACCTGAAGCCGCATCTCGGAAGGCATGTGATCACTTCAGTTTTCTGTGCGCACTGCCGCCGCACACGTGCAAAGCACGCGCACACAGAGATGCGTTTCCGACAGCGCGCCAACACCGAGTTGATTCATCTTTCGCATCTCCTCCTTATGTTTGAACAGACACATACACACAGAATTATGTCAATAGTACCCGTCTCGACAATCATTCTCGTACACAAAGTCAGTTATGTTTTAAATGAATGTAAACAGCTGAGAAAGAAATCGGATGTGTATCATTGTACTGGATCCGTGCAGTCAGTCTGCTGAATATGTCACTAATGTTAATCAAACAACAAAACACGGCTTTAACAAAGATCAATCTAAATTTAATTCATAAGGTGAACACTATGCAGTGTTATTTTACACTTAATTATTAAAATTCTGTACCTGAATACTACTGTTTATTTTATCTATGCTTGTAATTTGTGTATTCGTTCTTTTTTTATTGACTGTTCGTTTGCTTTTAATCATGTTTGAACTTTCTTAGGCTATAGTTTTTGCTGTAGTATATGAAGAAGTACTTAAAGTGTACTTTAAGTAAAAGCGAAGCAAAGTTACATTGATATAAAATAAGTGGCATTCATTTTTTTGTTTGTTTGTTCACATTGATGTTAAAATTACATTTTCTGATTTGTGACTACTTTTTATGTAACGCTAAATGTAACGCTTTGTGACACTGCTGGTCACTTTTAGAAGTTGTAGTGATGCTTTCTTTTCCAAGAAAGAAAATGAAACGTATATTGGCCTTATCATTTTAATTTTTAAATATTTTAAAATAGCTTATCATTTTAATTGATTTTACAGACTTAAGTCAATATTGTATCGCATATCGAATATCGCATTATTTAACAAAGTATGGCATTTTTCTTCAATATTGCACAGCCCTAGCAGGTATGTTTTGAAAGACCTCATGTCTGAAAATAAATTTTTGTGACTTAATTCCTGTTTCTCTACTCGGGAAATGGATTAAACATTTTGGTGACTCATCTTGCACTCAGGGGCGTGTATAAATTGTCGTCCAATCAGATGCTCTCTAGAATCAGAATGTTACATTGTAACAGCAAGTTGAATGACTGTGACGTAAAACTGTGTTGCAATAGGAAATATGTCAACACAGGAAAGCAAACGGTCTTCAAGCCACATCATGGGGTCTTTAACTATGTGTGTGTGTGTGTGTGTGTGTGTTCCTCACAAGCGCAGACCTATTAGACAATTGTTAAGATAAATAAATAAATATATATATATATATATATATATATATATTAAAGTAATAGATTAATATGATGATGTATTTATTTTATATTAATTGCATTCAGAAAGACATTTTCAGCAAGTTTTTAAGATTAAAATGTAATTTCGCATGAATATTTTCTAAATTTATTTTCGTTCCCATGCTTTGGACAATTTGGGTACTTTTAGGTACTTTTTCCACTCGCTGCAGCTCATGCTGTGGCCTTTTTATGAAAATATTTTTATTTATTTTATTTTTACAGATTATATTTAATTATATTTGTATAATTATATATAAAAATATATCATTTATTGTTTTCAATATATTATTTTATTATTTATTATATTATTTTGATTAATTTATGTATATATGATTTTTTTATAATTTATTAAATTAATACATTTCTAAATGATTATTTATTATTTTATGTTATTTTACATTTAAATGTTCAATTTCTGTACTTGAACACCTACAAATTTAAAGCATCTTTCATTTGTATCATTGTTCTATTTATTAATTTGTGGTATTGCTTGTAATTTGTTCATTTGTTCTTATTTACTGACTGTTCACTTGTCTTTAATAATGTTTGAACTTTATATTTGTTAGGCTAGTTTTTGCTGTGCTATTGAAATTGGAATGGAGAATTGTAAAATTGAACTGGTATCTAAAATGTTTGTGTCATATAAGCTTATTTATTAGAATACACGATAACATGGGTCAAAAACAATGATAATAAAATTGGATATTAAATATCTTTTGAGCTTTTTTGGCCTATTTTTCGTGTGCGGATCTGTTGTTTGATTTTGGATTCATCATTTGTATCTACGCACTGCAAAAGCTTTTCTTTTGTCTGGCATGACGCTGTTTGGCTTTTTTCCTTTAAAAACAAAGATAACCAATTTTTTTTTCTGTGGCAGGGCCAGTGAAAATAATTGGCAGGGCAAGTAAAACATTGAACCACAAGATTTTAGATCTTTTCTTTTCTTATCTTGAGAAATATACAACCGATTACTCCATATACTCTGGATATTTTAAGGTGAATTTTGTTGGTAGTGGTGGATGTTTTTTTTTTTTTTTTTTGGTCTTGATCACCTATATATTATGCATTCCTAGTTTTACAAACATGCACAAAGCATAAATAGACAAATCCTTCAGTATAGCATTGCAAAGAGGCTGAAATCAGACACAGGTTTAATAAACGGCTCTTTACACGGACAGAGTTGGTGTAATTGTTCATGAAAACGACTATGCGAGCATGTAAATATTGCTAAGCCTGCTTCAGTCAAGTGGTTATCAAAACACGACAATGGAGGATCTCATTTTGTCGCTGCCGCCCACCTCCCTTTCTCATCCTCTGCTCGATCCTCTCATTATCCCTGTAGGTGAACCTCTCTCTGATCAACTCCGTCACTCCTCTGAGTGACTCTTCCTGCTGCCCCCCTCAACGCAGCGGCATTCATCCACCTTTCTTTTCAAGCTGTGGGGTGTCTGACCTAAATCTGTAAGGAAGGAGAAGAAAATGGAAGCATAGAGGGATGTTCAGGGGGTGGAGAGAGAGTTAGGTGGGCTGACAGCCACTGATGTTGGTGGCAAATTAGCATGTGTGCTAATCAAGCTTCACCCCCAAGAGTGGAGACAGACGGAGAGGCAGTGGGGTGGGGCGGGGGGTCTTGTTGTCATTATTAACATTGTACAATCTAAACGCTCACACAAAGAAGCACCCTCTTTGGTCAGAACAAGCTGCTTGATGGCTTAAATAATTGAGCGGGGTTGAAGGCGTTATCTTCGCAGAGGGCTCGGATATCTCAAAGCGGTGGCCATGAGAACCTCCGTGTTTCCACATCTCTCTTTTCTTTTTGAAATCAAATCATGCTATAAATAGCCCTCTCCCTCACTCCCTCCCTCCTTCCCCGGTTTCTCCTGTCTCCACAGAGAGCGCGAGGATCCTGCAGTAACACGTAGTGCCCGGGTCATCCACGGTTGCAACCCGTCGCTCTGTTTTAAAGCTCGAGCTTTGCACCGGCTTTTGTCTCGGGCGCTGCAGTCTCGAGATTCTCTGGACTGCGGTGCAGCAGCCCAAGAGATGCCACATGCTGTCAAATCTCGCTCCTTTGTGTGCGGCACTGGCTGCTTTTTAAACTGTGATTGGTTGAAAGGTTCCAACTCGAGGAAACGATTGCAAAACCCACTCTATCAAAGCGTGGAGAAAGATGTGCTGGCGCAGTCAGTTGTTGATTAACCCCTCGTGCCTCTGGGCAAAACTGCAGCCATCTGAGAGCCTTCCAAATTAAATTGGTTAAAGCCAATACAGCGACGTTACGTGTCTGCCTCAGTGAGTCAAAGCAGAACGGAGCCTTTGTTTTGATTGAGTGCTGTCAGTCTAACGTGTCTTTCTTTCTTTCTTTTTCTTTCGCAGACTGCCTGCTAGGTTGAGGAGATTCGGGGTGTCCCATAGACCCCTAGGTTCCTCCGATGAACCCCATCAACTCCATGAAACCTGCCCTGCCTCCAACGCCACACAGGTCAGTGGCTCCTGTGCGTCAGCTTGGCGCAGCTGCAAGTCAAAATGTGACTCGTGCCCACTGTTTCCTCTCTAACGACATTCTGAACTCTCAAACCCCCCTCACACTGCTTCCCTCAGAGCTGCACTCAACAGTCTGAAACCTAGCGCTGATGTTTTGATTGTTGATTTTGCACATTTGAACTACTATTTGGTAATAGCTTGAGGGAAGCAATGTGTTTTTATTGTTTTGCAGCCTTATCTGGATGAGATTAGCCTTGGTGTGCAGTTTACTTGTGTTTTTTTTTTCCTTTTGTGAGCCTTCTTTATCTGTTTAAGGGTCCTAAAGAGTGCTTTATGGTTATTTGGAGAGGAAAACAAGTTATTGATAGTACACTGTAGGTTCTTTAAGTTAAATACCAGTATATGGATGGTTTTCTAAAGAACCCAAGGTTCAAAAGTTCTTTGGAACTTTAATTTAGTTCTGTTTGGAAAATTTATTTTTGAAGGGACACTTAAAATTGACAAATGTCATTTACTCATGTCATTTCAAACATATGACTGACTATCTTCTGTGGAACACAAAAGGAAGTTAAGGAAAATGTCAAAGATGATGTTATATATATATATATATGTATAGTTAATAGTTTAATATATATATATGTTTAGTCAATTTGTTTAAATGCACATTTATTAAAATTATATATTACATAATATTATATTAATATTATGTAATATATTACACATTACATAATATTATATGAATATATATGATTATCTATTACATAATTATTATAAAATATATATTCATTAATTTATTTCATATATATATAATTTGTTACACATATTATAATATATGTAGCAATGTTTGAGCAAACTGACCCTTTAAGAGTGGTTAATTCTCCAACCCAGCAAAGAGAAATCTAGAACCCAACTGCTTCATGTGCTCTTGGTACTTTCAGGTAGAGCTTTCATACTAATTTGGTGCTTTAAATATTTAGTAAATGATGTACTGCAGGCTCCCGTATGTAGGTGTACTTGGCACATTTTCATGAGTTTTACTGATATTTGAGAGGGAATTATGTTGCTTCAGAGGCGATAATGAAACAAACAGTCTGAATATGAAGAAAAAGTGGAAGTTGGCGTTTCGCTCTCACCGCAGTTCACTGAAGATAAATCACTTGCAGTGGCGCATGCATTGGGCCCCCAAACTCAATCCACGTGCCCACACCTTCTCCTCTTATTTACTGAGCTTTCAATCTGCACGAGTGTTGTTTTTTTTTATTTTGATTGTTTTTTTTGTCTCTCAGCTGCTGATTGGCTGCTGCAGGATTTAGCTTTGAAACCACAGTTTCCTGTTTCAGAGAGCAGGGGTATCTGGTGGTTTTCCTGCAGAAGAACTTTAAGAGAAACCTCTGCCTCCTATGGAATGCCTCTAAGCCACCAATAGTTCAGTTTGTTTATTTGCCCCGGCAATGCAATGACCAGCCTCAATGAGAGTCTCGCTTTGAGCCTTTGTTGGAACCTCAATATCCTGTGGGCTGCAGGCCAGCAGATACTTTGCTGCAGGTCGAGGTGGAAATGTGTCAAGAAGGGGATCTCGGCCTTCTTCAAGGGCTTTAGAGAGAAGAGTCTTCCATGTGGCAGTGGGGTTGAGGTGTCTTGGGTCAGTTTGGGCGAGAAGCTGTTCAGAGCCAGTTATCACTCGATAAACCCTCGCGGGTTTCATTTTCTTGATACTTTCGAGCTGTTGCTGCTTGGATAAGTTTTACCTGGAATGCTCCCATTCGGTGTCCAAGGCTTTTGGCACTCCTGCCAATAAGTAGTGACTCGAGATAATTTACTGGCCATTAAACTGTATTTTAAGTTTTTGTCCATTAAAACATCACAGTATTGCAACTGAATCACTGTTGAACTGTGACAAAAGCAAGACAATGTAGAGCTCATTTAGTGAACTCACCTTTTTGTTAATTAGACTATAGGAAATGTTATTAATGTGCTCGGTACTACTCAGTACTGATGCATTTTTTTCCCTTTATCTACAGTTTGGAGTCTATACGATTTTTTTAAATGATTTTGAAAGTCTCTTTTGCCCATGAAGGCTGCATTTATTTGATCAAAAACGCAGTAAACATGGTATTGTTGTGAAATATTTAACTATTTACTATTCTATTATTTTACTATTTTTTTATATTGTAATATATTTAAAATTGTAATTTATTCCTGTGATCAAAGCTGAATTTTCAGCACCATTACTTCAGTGTCACATGATCTTTCAGAAATCATTATAATATATAATATAATAATATGCTGATTTGCTGCTCAAGGAACAATACGATTGTCAATGTTTTTAGTAGAAACTGTGACTAATTTTTTAAGGATTCTTTGATGAATAGACCGTTTGAAAGACCAGCATTTTATAAAAAAATAAATCTTTAAAAAAATTATGAAATTGTCATGAAAATGTCTTAACTGTCACTTTTGATCAATTTAATGTATCCTTGTTGAATTAAAAGTATAAATTTCTTTCAAAAACAAAAACTGACCCCAAAACTTTTGAATGGTAGTATCTGTTTTGCTTTGGTTTAGGATTTACGACGTCAATAAAAAAAGATGCATTTGGCTTCTTGGCTGAACTTCTGATGATAAATTATTTAAGTTGTTTTGAAGATGCATGACAGTTTTTTTCCCCCCACCATTTGTATTTTTCCTAAATATTTTTCACTCATGTCACTTGCACCAGCGAGTGTTAAGAATGTCGTTTGACCATGCATTGTCACAGGTCGTAAAACAAGTTACCTGCTAACTCAGCGTTATCTAATATTGTTGTTTTGGGCTCTGTTCCCATCCTTTTTGTTTTAAGTTGGCTTATTGGGCACAGTCCTATCCATTAAGACCCTAAAATGCAGATTTAGGTGCAAGTTTTGATGGGTTACCTGATAGTCTTCCTAATGTTGTTCTGCTGGAGCCGTACATGTGCACCTTTAGCCCTTTTATGGAGGGTAAACTAACCACCATATATAATGACATGAATCCGAGACCTTAGTAATCCATTCAGTAGATTGCACAGCTTTAATTCAGGTCTAAAATTTGTACATGCTTTCCAGAGGAACGATGTACATAACAGTACAACTGATTGAACATTCATCCCTCACAGCCTCGTTGTTATTCAAGTCAAATTAAATATGGCATTGACTCTAACTAAGGTCCATGTTTCCCTGTTCTGATCAGCGTGTGATGTAGTTTAGCTAATTATGGAAAGATGGCGAGCGATTATTGAGAGCGATCTGGTTTGATCCAGTTACACAGAAAACAGTAGACACTCACACATACACTCACACACACACACACTTACTCTCTCACCCCCCCCCCCTTTCCCTTGGCATCGTTACTCTTTCCTGTCTCTAAGTGACTGGAGTCGCCATGGAAACATTGTGCCGAGTACCTCCAGAGCATGTGGCTGTGGCACGTCTGAAGTCACAGAAAGATCCTCTCTCTCTCTCTCTCTCTCTCTCTCTCTCACACACACTCACACTCACACTTTACACCATATGCTGATATCATACCAGGACAAAAGGCATAGATGGAATATAATATGGATCTGGCTGTGGATAATGCGAGGCGGATTAGTGAGAAGTGAATTAAGAGCGTTTTATACAGGAAGCACTCAGATGCACTAATAACCCCGGTGTCCGTGTGTTTCTCTCGCCCCGCAGTGACGCCTCTTACCCATATGATCCTGTCCCCTGGCAACAAGGCCCAAATCAGCCTGCCGGCTCCCTCTCTGTGGTAACCACAGTGTGGGGGGTAACCAATCCTTCACCCAGCCAGGTAAGAAACGCCGTCTGCCGTGATGATGTCACCAGCTTGTTTACCTCAAAGAAAGCAC
>NW_015505289.1:1375325-1416146 GCF_001515645.1 Sinocyclocheilus grahami | reverse complement strand
GATTGAACATTCATCCCTCACAGCCTCGTTGTTATTCAAGTCAAATTAAATATGGCATTGACTCTAACTAAGGTCCATGTTTCCCTGTTCTGATCAGCGTGTGATGTAGTTTAGCTAATTATGGAAAGATGGCGAGCGATTATTGAGAGCGATCTGGTTTGATCCAGTTACACAGAAAACAGTAGACACTCACACATACACTCACACACACACACACTTACTCTCTCCCCCCCCCCCCCTTTCCCTTGGCATCGTTACTCTTTCCTGTCTCTAAGTGACTGGAGTCGCCATGGAAACATTGTGCCGAGTACCTCCAGAGCATGTGGCTGTGGCACGTCTGAAGTCACAGAAAGATCCTCTCTCTCTCTCTCTCTCTCTCTCTCTCTCACACACACTCACACTCACACTTTACACCATATGCTGATATCATACCAGGACAAAAGGCATAGATGGAATATAATATGGATCTGGCTGTGGATAATGCGAGGCGGATTAGTGAGAAGTGAATTAAGAGCGTTTTATACAGGAAGCACTCAGATGCACTAATAACCCCGGTGTCCGTGTGTTTCTCTCGCCCCGCAGTGACGCCTCTTACCCATATGATCCTGTCCCCTGGCAACAAGGCCCAAATCAGCCTGCCGGCTCCCTCTCTGTGGTAACCACAGTGTGGGGGGTAACCAATCCTTCACCCAGCCAGGTAAGAAGGGCCCTCTGCCGTGATGATGGCACCAGCTTGTTTACCTCAAAGAAAGCACAGCATGTTCCAAGAATGTCCTACTCATGTCTGTTTTTCAAACAAAACATTCTTGTTGTCAGTGAATCAGCAGATTCCATTAACAAACCATTTAGAATCATTCAGAGCAGTTCTTGTTTTACTGAGAAATACTTAAATATAGTAATTAATACATATGAATTACTTACAAATATATAAACTTAATTATAAAAATTATTTATCAATACATTAATTATTAATTATTATAATCATTTGTGGTCACTTCCGACTCAAACGGATACCAGTGAAAATTCATCATTTCCAAACCCCCACATACATGCGTACATATATTTAACTGTATCAGTGTGTTTTTTTTGTGTATGTGTATGTGTATGTGTATGTGTGTATATATATATATATATATATATATATATATATATATATATATATATACACACACACACATAAAAAAAAAAATACTTTTTGAGTTACTTTGTACAATTAAAACACTGTATACAGCCAAATAGCTCAAGTAGGGATAAACCTCACTGCAGTAATATTAACAAAGCTGATTGAACAAAGCATCATGCCCCACATTGTTAGTACATGCAGTTATCCATAACCATAAGCTCTACTCTTCTGCACAATGGTAACGACAGAAACTTCAACTTAGAAATTCTTTCAAATGTCAAACATAGCTGAACAATAAACATTAATAGATGTTTCGCTTTACTCAAAAACAAATGAAGTAGTACTTAATTTCAATATTTACTCTCCATATCCAGCCAAATGCAAAGCATGCTGGGAACTAACAATCACAGCCAAAATAAAACTGCAAAATAGAGCTAATTCTCTTGAAATAAATAGATAACCTTCTTTCCTTATTTTTTTTTTTTTTTAAAGTTTAATAAATTTTTCAATTCAAGCCTCAAAACTGCTTAAGTTTCCTTAAAAAAATATGAGGAAAACATAATCTCTTGGTTTTATTAGTGAAAAGTTCTCAAAATGTTCTATACAACACTAAACCACAATTTCTTTAATAAAATATACGCACTATTTTTAATTATCACCTTATTTTTTTAAATGAAAATTACAAAACCCCTGATTAATTTTTTACAGTGAAGTAGAAACTGCCAATGTGTGATTTAACTATCTAAATATTTGTGGGGTGTTTTTTTGTTTTTTTTGTGTATGTGTATGTGTATGTGTATGTGTGTATATATATATATATATATATATATATATATATACACACACACACATAACGGCAAACAAAAAAAAATTTAAGTTACGTTCATGACTAATCTAAAAACTCTTGTTGTCGGCAGGTTTTTGGCGCTCCCATGGGTCCAGGCGGAAACTCAGCCGGTGGTCACATGATGCCTGGCAACAGCCCGGGCATGAACTCCCCTCAGTTTATGAGCCAGCAGGGCTACCCCGAGCCCAACAAGGGCTTCATGCAGCAGGGCATGTACGGGCGGCCCAGCGGGGGATACCCGGCCGGGCCTGGATATGGGGGCAGGTGAGGAAAGCAAATATTGTCCAATGTCTTGTGTGGCTGTATTTAGACTTTGCTCCTCGTGGGAGTTGCGTGATGTCAGGCAGCCGGACGGACGTCACTGCAGTGGGGGATGTGTGTTCTGTAACGTTCCACCCCTGCGCTGACTCACAGAAACACACACTCATGTCCCTTAAGATCAATTTGCATCGCAATAAATCTTGTGAATCACTGACTCGGAGCAGTTAGTTTCCCCCTTGGCTCGCCAGACCAACACCTTACTGCCACGACAACGTGAATAATCAGCGCCACTTACGCCACCTTCTACAAATATGCCGGGTCACTTTATTCCGTAGCGTCTTAATCTTATTTTATGACACAAATGCAATACAGTTTATAACATGTTTGTCTTCTGTCTGTCCTCTTTAGTTACCCAAATAACGGAGGGGGTTCCCTTGGGATGCCGCCCCATGGAGTCCGCCCGCCCACTGACTTTACCCAAGCGGCTGCCGCAGCTGCTGTGGCCGCAGCCGCAGCCACAGCGACGGCCACCGCCACAGCAACTGTCGCCGCGATACAGGAGAAGCAAAACCAGGAGCTGAACTATGGGCCTGTAAGTGACTTGACTTGTTTGTGTTCACGTTATGTACGGTTGACCTTTGTTGCGGTGAACAGTACTGAAGGGAAGGTCACTGGAATAGGTCTCACCATGCTTAAATGTTTTAGTAATGAATCTTGTCACCTTGTTTAATATCTGTTTTTTTCATGCCGTTAATCTGATTGGTGCAAACGCGGCTTCATTTTTTTTTTTGTGGTAAATGCTTTGCTCTCCACTTCAGCAATTATTATCGTGTGACACACAGTAACCTCTGGTTTCATTGCGTTTAATTCGCCCCCTGCTGGACTAATGCATATAGACGAGCATTGACTCCAAAAACATGGCTTTAATTATTGCCGAAAAAAAATATTTTCCCCTCATTTTTCCAGAAGATTTCACATGCCGCCTGTCTGTCCGGGTTTAGACGGCAGACATCATGGCCACACAGGTCTTTGATTGTTTACAGTGGTGACCTAGTTGCCGTTTCCCTTTCATGCCCAGGACCTGACGGCCATAAGTCACGGCAGCAGGCACGTCTCCAGCCATTGTTACCCAACGCTGGTTCTGATGGGTGTGGATCTTTGTGTTGTTTTGCTTTGCAGATGGGTGGTGCTTCCTCTTACAACACCCAGTTCCTGTCGCACTCTGGACCCCGTGGCCCACCCGGTATGGCCCCCTCCGGAATGGTCAGCTCCAGACCTCCTTCCATGGTACCCATGTACCCACAGCAGGGCCAGAGGTTGCCCCAGCATCCCGTCTACCCAGGAGGCCAGCAGGGTCCTCCGCGCCACCAACAGGGCCTGAAACGCCCCTATAACTCTGACGTGAGTGGAGACTCATGTTCACCAACTTGAGCATTCAGATGTCAGAGTAAACACAGTTTAGAAAATATATATGACATCAACACAAAGGCCATGAGTAGGCCTGTCACGATAACAGCTTTTTGTTGTGCGATATATTGCCCCAGAAATAATTGCGATAAGCGATATTATTGTCATTTTAAAGACCATTTTATGCCACTGAATATATAATCAAAATGTAACAGCATAATAATGCGAGAAGGCCTACACACTTCCAAATGACAACAAACTTTTAATTTTTAAGAATATTTAGATCATGGAAATTAAGTATCAAAATATTGGATACCTTAAAAAACTTGAATAAATAGTAAATAAACATTTTCTAATAAAAAATGCAAAGTAACAAGTACAAAAAAAGAAAATTGCAAAAAGAACTTGTATGGAGATTTTTCCATCTACAGATTTTTTCCTGACCTTCTTTTCTGTGTAAATTAAGGGTGCACACTATTGCTGAAAAACACAATCACTACTTAGCAGTCAGATGTCCGTATGCACAAAGGCACAGATCTCTAAACAAGGCCATATCTGGAGATGAAACTTTGTTTGTAGAAGCATTTTTTAAAATTTGAACTAGCACCTCACGACTACACCACGTTATGTACGAGAAGCTGCAAAGACACTGGCGCAAGTGGAATGTACAAAACATGGTGACATTATTTTTAAGCAAATATAATGTGCGATATATTGCGTCACCAAAAATTATTGAGGTCATGTACATATATTGCGCGATAAGTCGATATATTGATTATTGCGACAGGCCTAGCCATGAGGTTCTAAGATATAAATGTATCATTCACAGATAATGCCATAATGCATTATGATGAGCTTAGGAAAAGTCATGCATGATGTTGCATGTAATTTATGATTAAATTACTTTTATTGTATAATATAGTTTAATATTATAAAATAAACTGCTGATGAAGAAAATTACATGACAGGAACAGAAAACAGAAGAGTGAAATATACTATGGGGTTTTCACATCACATCATTAGGTTAGCATCATAACTAAAGCTATATTCTACCAAAACGAATTGTGCGTCAGGACTTTCAAGGGTTTTGGCAGGGGTTTGTGAGTTGCTTCATTAGTAGTGTGTTCTAAATCGGTCACTTATGAAGTTGTATTTCAGTTAGGATGCTGCCTAGTTCACCAGATTTTAGTTATAGTATTTATTAATATTTTTATTTGGCTTTTATTTTTATATTTTTGGGTTGCATTTTAGTTTTAGTTTAGGTTTCAATAAATGTATATGCGTTGTCAATGTGACTTTTGCTTTTTCAGTTTTAGTACTTCAACTTAAACGTATTTCATTTCAGTTAGTTGCCAAAGCAGCATTTTACATTTTTGTTCAAGGTTTTTTTTTGTTTTGTTTTTAAGTTTTTCATCTTATTTTATTTTATTTAACAAAATATTTCTAATAGTTTTCGTTTTAGTTAAGAATAACACTGCATTAGTGTGGTTCCTCATTAGGTGGCAGACATGTTGAGATCACGTAACTAGTTGAGTATATTTAGATTTTGGAACAGCTAAAAAAAACATGGATTTTTGTTACAGTTACAAACTAGAAGTTGACTCCTCAAAACAACTGTCATTTACATAAAAATGATTTAGACAAAAAAAATATGAGCATAGTGCTGACAATTTGGTTCTGTTCTGGAATGACTGATGTTCTTTTCTTGCAGGGATTTCCAGGTCAGCAGTACGGTCCCGGGATGGGAGGCGGGGTCCCGTACCCAGGACAGCCCATGCAGTACCATGTCCCAGGGACACAGCGGTCCGCTCCTTCCCCGTCTTACCCAACCCACCGAATGCCCCTCCAGCAACCCAATATGGGCCAGTATCCTGCAGGACCAGGAAACCCCAACCAGTACTACAAGGTACAAAGATCATTGCTATTATTGCTCATACTTACATTTTTGGAAAAATCCCTGAGTATTAAACTTTGGCATGCTGCGGATGTGTGACACCTCAAATCAAGCTGCTTGTAAAGACTTGAGCCATCCTAGTAACCAAATTTAGGTACTTTCTAAAACTTGCAGTCATATTTTATTTATAGTCATATTTTTCAGTTTGAAAGCTGTCAGAAAGCTTTCACTTGCAAATTGCGACACACTGCAAGCAGCATCGCGTTTCCCAAAGAACAGGTTCCTTTTCTCTGTATTAGTGAGAAACAAGCTGCTGTTTTTAGAGAAACACACCAGCATTTGATACTGACAAATACAGCAGTGAACTTTAAAGAGGCAACTAGTCGTGAAAAGATTTTTTGGAAGTACCAGTGAAACACGAACCAACCTGGATGTCTTAAATTCCGTGCTGGGTTTGGAATTACAGTGGTAGATTATAACTATTGTCATATCACTGTAGTGTGCACTAAACGAGTGCATGCTTAGGCTCTGTTCCAAAACCTAGTGAACTGCCTACATAGTCAGGTCCAATTTTTAAATGTATGATGTTAGATACCTTCTTTTTGCTAATTTCTAAAGTATGTATCTCTGTGGATGAATCAATCCCAGAATGCACTGTGCCGAGCTCCCTAAGATTATGCTTAACCAAGGTTGACGTGCTCTGTTTTAAGCCTGATGTTGAAAGATTTGTGTTTGTTTAGCAAGCGGACCAGTTTAACGGACAGGGAAACAGCCACAATAGTGTGTCCTCAGGAGTGACGGGAGCCGGGTACAACACCTTCAACCAGGCCGCCGTCAATGGGGTTGGTGTCCTCTCTCGCATGCATGTGTGTTTGGTGAAATGTGAGTTGGTTGGAGCTGCCTGTTAATATTTCACCATTTCGTGTGAGCGCCTCGATCTGACTTTGGCAGCCGGGGTCCAAACTCCACTCAGCTGAATGTGTTTTTGCACAGTATCGATTATGAAAATCTGACTGTAAAGATAATCTGGCCACAGATTATAATGCCTGCACACACGTCTTGTCTTTCACAGCCCGGACGTGCGATGCCAGGATACCCCAGCTCTCCTCTCCCAGGAAACCCCACTCCTCCCATGACCCCTGGCAGTTCGATGCCCCCATATATGTCCCCCGGCCAAGACGTCAAGTCGCCCTTCCTCCATGACGTCAAGCCCAACATTAACTCTCTGCAGCCCCATACAGGTAACACTCGGCACTGAAGCCAAGCCAACACCCCCTCTTATCTCTGGAATGTGTTTATAATTCTCTTTGATATAAATGGAAATAAATATGTTTTGCTGTCACATAAAATGCTTATCACATAGAAAAAAGTTTTTTTTTCCTCTTTAACCCCTGAAGAAATTAACAAAATTTCTGACAGATATTTTAAATTGACATGAAATCAAATTCAACCATTTTACTGGCTTAATTGTGAATGGTTTATCTGCATACGTTGTTCCAGAGAAAAAAAAATGTTTGTCTTCAGGATATTTTATCAAAATATAGTAATTTGCTCAACAATTTTAACCAGATCATATAAAGACCACTAATCCAATAGATTCCTGATGGATTCAAAGTTGCGTGTACTTGTTTTTATCAAATGCTCTATTTTACTGAGAAATTGGTTAAAAAATTGGTTAAAATAATGCTCACTCACATAAGATGAAAACTTCATATGAAGTCATATAAACCTGCTTTTTTCACATAAGGGTAGTGTTTTATTAGTATTATTTACATAACACTATAGTATTTATCAATATTTTAATTAGCTTTTATTTTTATATATATATATATATATTTTTCATTTTAGTTTAGTTTAAGTAATCTTGATAAGTACTTCTGTCGTTTCTATTTAGCTTTAATATCTTTTCATTTCAGTTTTATATTTAGTAATTTTAGTACTACTTCATTTTAGTTTAGTCAACTTAAACTCAAAAATCAGACATGTTGCCTTGGCGTCAAAAAGTTTTTCAGCAAATATTTGTATTTTATTTTATTTCAGCTTTCACTTCGATTTTACTAGTTTTAGTTTTAGGTAATAATAACAACACTGCATAGTTACAAGCTAAACTGAAACTTGAAACTGAAACCGGAACACACCGATAAGTGTCAACAAAAAATCTAGTATGGCTGCTAAAAAAACTTTGTGCATATTCGATATTTATAAGATGCCTTTGTTTCTTGCCATATGAGATATGAATGAAAGCCGTGTAGCACCTCAGTAACTGAAACTCTGCTCTTCTGTCTGCAGGAAACCCCAGTGATGACCTACGTCTGACCTTCCCTGTACGGGACGGGGTGGTGTTGGAGCCTTTTAGATTGGAGCACAACCTGGCTGTCAGCAACCACGTCTTCCAGCTGCGAGACTCCGTGTATAAGACCCTTATGATTAGGTCGGACATTTTCATCCCTTCCAGCATCTCAGGGACTGTTTGTGAATGTGTCAGTGTTGTCATGTTTAACATGTTATCTTATCTATCATGGGTTTTACAGGCCTGACCTGGAGCTGCAGTTTAAGTGCTATCACCACGAAGACCGGCAGATGAACACCAACTGGCCGGCGTCGGTACAGGTGAGCGTCAACGCCACGCCTCTCACCATCGAGCGCGGGGACAACAAGACTTCCCACAAACCCCTTTACCTGAAGCAAGTGTGCCAGCCGGGACGCAACACCATCCAAATAACGGTCACAGCCTGCTGCTGTGTAAGTACAGAGACTCGCATCGCACATTTACAAACAGCCTGACTGATATGAGTTTTATGTGGGCCAGCATTCATTTCCTTTTTCTTTTTTCTCGCAGTCTCATCTTTTCGTGCTGCAGCTGGTTCACAGGCCGTCTGTGCGCTCCGTGCTTCAGGGTCTGATGAAGAAGAGGCTCCTGCCAGCGGAGCACTGTGTCACTAAGAGTGAGTGAACACTTTTGCATACACTTTTTAAAATATATATTAATACTTTTATTTACTAATGATGCATTAAATAGATCAAAAGTGATAGCAAAGACATAATTGCACTTATTCATCAAGGAATCCTGAAAAAAGTATCATGGTTTCCACCAAATTATTAAGCAGCACAACTGTTTTCAGCATTCAGCAATGCAGTAAATCAGCATATTAGAATGATCTCTCAAGGATCATGTGACGCTGAAGACTGGAGTAATGATGCTGAAAATTCAGCTTTGATCACAGGAATAAATTACACTTTAAAAAAAAGTCACATAGAACACCGTTATTTTAAATTGTGATAATAATTCACAGTTTTTACTGTATTTTTGATCAGATAAAAGCAGGAAAACTCAGAAACCATGACAATTCTTTTCTCCTCCACAGTTAAGAGGAACTTCAGTAGCGGTACCATCCCAGGAACTCCCGGCCTTAACGGCGAGGATGGTGTGGAACAGACAGCCATCAAGGTGTCGCTCAAGTGTCCGATCACCTTCCGACGCATCCAGCTTCCTGCCAGGGGCCACGACTGCAGACATATACAGGTGATGAGGCCTGCTAGCATACGTTTGAATCACATAACATTTTAAAGTCAATTTCTGTGTCAAAATAACATCTTTGTTGGTCCACAGTGCTTTGACCTGGAATCATACCTGCAGCTCAACTGTGAGAGAGGAACTTGGCGTTGTCCTGTGTGCAAGTAAGAATCATCTTCTAATTTTACCTTTCATCTCCATGGCATTTTTGTTGTTTTAATACTAAGAAAATTATTTGGTATGCACAGTATATCCACACCGTAGTGGTAATCTGCCGATATTATTTCGGGAAAATTCTCTTAAACTTATTAAAAACACTAATAATTTAATAACAGTGCTAAATGTAGTCTATAACAAATCTCAAAATGAATATGCATTTTTCATACTATATTTTATAATGCTATGATGCCTAAATTCACTTTTAAATTCTAATATTTACATGAATGACTTTAGTTTATAATGTTTTGTGTCATTTATCTAGACAAAATACTATATAATTTAAAATTTAATATTAATATATATTATTGTTAATCTAATATTTTAATATAAAATTTAGTTTTTATTAATGTTAGTTTTTTTTATTAATATTATAACAAATACTAATATTAATGATTCAAATATTACTAATATTAATATTACTACTAAAAAAATAAAGAATTAATATTAAAATTAGAATAACATTTATTTATATTATATTTTTTATTCATTGTTATTTGGCCAAAAAAATTGAAATAATTATTGGCTTATCCTATTTGCCTGAATAATATCATATTGTATAAAAGTGCATTCCTAATAAAAATGTGTTTTGTATGGTATATATCTGACGTATTTGTATAATTTTACAAACTTCTCTGTTCCTTGCAGTAAAACAGCCCTTCTGGAGGGGCTAGAAGTGGACCAGTACATGTTGGGCATTCTGATCTACATCCAGAAGTAAGTTTTTATATAATCTCAGCATCTAAACTGTGATTGCAGAGATAATGCAGAGATCCTAAATGATACTATTTTTAGCTGTTAACTGCATGTCCATGGACTGTTCCCTGACCATGTGACGCATATTGCACACAAAAATGGCAAGAGCTGGGTGAAATAGACATATTCAGTATGATTGGCTGGCATCTATCCAATTTCTCAGAGTAAGAGTGCACATTTTTTTGTTTATAAGTTCCCAGGCTGTTATTAAGCATTTCCAAGCAAGAACTGATTGCTGGATTTACCCAATTTTGTGAAGTTCATGGCATTAGTATCACCAGTATTATCCAGTTTGGGTTCATAAAAAGTGGTCAGTTGCTGTATGTGAGGGTCAAACATACTCTTTCTGTCTAGGTTTAAGGTTCTTGGCCACTATAAGCTGCAGAGTGTTCTGTATTTTAGTTCTTAAACTCCTTTTTTCTTGTGTTTAGTTCGGACTACGAGGAGATCACCATTGATCCGGTGTGCAGCTGGAAGCCAGTCCCGGTGAAACCAGATCTACATATTAAAGAGGACCCAGACGGCCCTGCCCTGAAACGCTGTCGCACCTTGAGCCCTAGTCATATGATCTTGCCCAACGTCATGGAGATGATTGCAGCTTTAGGGCCGGCCTCCTCACCCTACCAGTCTATGCCACAAGGTGGCAGCAGCAGCACGCCTGATTATCCCAGCCAAGGTATGCGTCACATCCAACTGTAAAGGCCTCATAGTGACCACAAAAGCATTTATATGAATACATTTTGTAGTCATAATTTTTTGGACAAAATGCATTTTGACCTCCATTTGATTTATTGTTGCATGTCTTTCAGGTGGCTCAGGATACTCTAACCAACCAGGCTTCTCAGATTTCCCCAATGCCCCTGGCACACCGACCCTGGGGGAGTTTACTTCTGGGCCGCCCCCTCTCTCCTACCAGTCTGACCTGCCAAGTGGCCTCCTTACCCCTGAAAAACCTGTGGGACACCCGATGTCAGGACAGGTGGGTTTTCCTATCATTTCATAAATTTCCTATCATTCATAAATTTCACCTCAAGGAATTGATAGAGTATCTATCTATCAGTGTTAATTTCCTCAACGAAGACAACGACGAAAAATATTCGTTAACAAACATTTTTTCTGTGACTAAGACGAGACGTTGACGAGCTAAAACGAATATCTGATGATAAAAACTATAACGAAATGTATACATCCTATAGGCTACTGTCTTGTCCTTCAAAATGTGTGTCCCTGTCATTGGATCGCAATCAGATTAGTGGCGTTTGCATATCTAGTCTCAGTATGGCTGCCGCAGTGGATGGATAGACCAAAATGCGAACTAGCGATCTGAAACAATGGCCTCAGCACCCGAAGGGGTAGGGGTAAGGTGACCAGACGTCCCGGGAGTCACAATTCGTTGTAAATTAACTTAGTTAGTGAAGGCGGGATAGGCGGAATCGCACTGATAGAAGTGCTCTCTCTCGTGCACACTCCACTTCTTCAGTTCTCATATACAGCGCGCGATCAGTTCTCAGTGCTCAAATACACACACAGCAGTCCATCTATCTACAGTCTATCGTGTAGAGTATCTCACGTAAATACAGTCGGTTATGGATTAAGTGAATGTAAACAGGTGGGTGAAAACTGAACGTGTGTCAGTATTACATGCATGCCTTCCGTCTTAAAGGGACAGCGTTCCTAATTAAGTACCTATCCGTGTCATTAATGTGAACCAACAAAAGATGATAAATAAATATGTTAAGTAAACCTACTGTATCTGAAAAATGAGTTTCATTTGTATCTCTTTCGTATTTGTCTTATTGTCTTATTCTGCTTCTTTTTCAAAAAATATAAATTATATATATTATATATGAACAACTATAATTTTTATAAGTTGCTACCTTTTCACTGTTAAAAGGATAGTTCACCCAAAAATGTAAATTGTCATCATTTATTCAAGTTTTTCCTAATTCAATCCTTGATTCGAATTTCTCATAAGCTTAATTGATTTGGTCTAAAGAGAGAATTAATTACTATTTTTGTTTGAAGACTACATATAAAATAGCTACCAAAATTTGTTTGACAAAGTAATGACTAAAGGTTGACAAAAATGCAATGGCTTTTCGTCTACTAAAACTAGACTAAAACTATGAAAGACTCAAATGACTAAAATGTGACAGACTTTTAAGCATTTTCGTCTCAAGATAAAGACTTAAGACTAAATCAAAACTGCATGTCAAAATTAACACTGCTATCTATCTATCTATCTACCTGTTCGTCCGTCCAACTAGCTAGCTAGCAAAAAAGCTCTAATGAAATAATTGTGTAAATCCATAAATGTGTTTTGACTATATGGCTTGAATGTACTGTACTGAAAATTACCCTCACCTTGGATATCCAAGTGTGTTTTACTGGCGTCTTGGTTTCTGTCGTTCCCGTATGCTGTCACGTATAAGAGCTATTCAAACGTCTCTGTGTGCGACAGCACAGCGCAGTGGTCCTCTCTGTCACTCGCAGCTGCTGCTTTTCCCACCACATCTCATCTGCTCTAAATGAAGCACAAGACGAGTCACTAAATTACTGTGCAGTGTGTTCCAGCTTCACTGTCTCTTTTTGTCTTTACACCTTTCCTCCTAAATAAAGATGCCTCACTCTAGTCGCATGGAGCCTTCCCACAATCCCCTTCAGCAACAGCAGCATCAATCTCTCCATGTTAACTCCAACATGGGTGCCCCCGGTGGACCCATGCACTCCCGCAACTCCTCCCAGAATCCCCGGATGCACACAGACAACTTTGTGTTGGGGGGCCCTGGGGGACCCGGCGACGTTTCAGAGCCGGCCCTTGATGTAAGTCAGAATCAATCATCTATTCCAGATCAAAGCAATGACTTTTGCCCATGGTGTCAACACTTTAAATTAGAGGTCTGCAGAGCACAACCGCCCGTTTCTGTGGGATTTTACTCTATGTACACCCACTACCAACTTAAAATGATCTTCTTCCCACCCGTTCTTGCTTAATTGAGGTCCCATGCATGCAGTTATGCATGTTTAAAGCTGTTCGTTCCCCTTTTCGGAAAGATTTCGCAAGCACTTTTGGGTAACGGCCAGCCCCACATCTGCTTTGGGACGCATTTGCGCTTATAAACTATTTTGGAATATTGGTTATAGTGTTCTACTCTTAAAGAGATAGTTCACCCTCATATCTATCCAAACCTGTATGACTTCGAAACAAAAAAGTGTCTCCATTGAAAGTCCAGATAATCAAAACTTAGAAGATCCAAAAAATTTCTTAAAATTGTATCCATGTAATTCAAGCTGTTTAATCCAAGTCTTGTAAAGAGATACAATCACTTTATATGTTGAAAAGATTTCATTTAGGCTTTTGTTCACATATGAACACACATACAGAGTGAATCACATCATTATAACAAATCTCATTGGTTTTCGCACATCATGGACGCATGTTTGAGCTTCCATGTTTACCATATGTGATGTGCTCTATGAATGTGTCAGTCATTGCTTAGCTGTAAATAAGTGTCTAAATTCAATCTGTTAATCAATTCATTTAATATGAATTGTTTTTGTGATGCGTTTTTGACCATTTTGGATCTTCTAAGTTTTGGTTACCTGCAGAGAAAGAAACATTCCAGATTTCATTAAAATTTCTTAATTTGTGTTTAGAAGATTAACCAAAGTCCCATGGGTTTGGAACGACATGAAGGTGAGTAAATGATGACAGCATATTCATTTTTGGGTGAACTATCCCTTTAACCACCGTGATTAAAGCAGTTCACAGATTTCCTGCAAAAATCAGTTCAAAAGATTCCATTTGAGCCTAGTGATTATTTAATTGATTCACAGACTTCGCAGCAATGTTGGAAACAGAACTGTTTTTGTGTTATAGAAAAATAACTGGCCATCTCCCCCTACAAATCAGACGTACTTTTGCTGGCGCAACAAATCTCTAATTTAATCCCACGATAATGCAGACCTCTGCTTTGAATGTAATTTATAGGTAAATAATTCAGCATGTTTATGAAAAGCCAGCTATGTTGAATTTATTATTACAATTATAAACAGTTTTGAGTGTCGTTTATATTGCCTTAGGGTGGTTCTTAACTCTGAATTTCCCTATTTGTTCTCCAGCTTCTCCCAGAGCTGACAAACCCAGATGAGTTGCTGTCCTACTTGGGTCCTCCTGACCTTCCCAACAACAGTAACGATGAACTGCTCGCTCTGTTTGAGAGCAACTGAGCCCCCCGTCCCGCTCATTCATCAGTCACACATTGCCGTCCAACACACAGCCTCCCTAAACCCTCACACTCCCGACTCATCGAGGGGAGCTTTGGGAAGCCTAGCAGATATCCGATTACGTCTTTGCACTGTTTCCTCCTGAGACTGGAATGCAGTGACTCATGGGAAGGTGCAACGAAGATCTTTCTTTTTCTTTTTTTCTTCCTCCTGTGACAATGTTACTGTTCGTCTGCTTCTCTGAACTCTGTCGAGATTTTATTGTGAATTTCAGTTTGAAAGAGTTCCCGCTCTTCTCTCGAATCATTTGTAGAAAGATGCCTCATCTCACATCAGACTCGTGTGGTGTAAATGACATTGTGTGGGGTGGGTCATTGTTCGTTTTTTCATTGCAGCTCCTGTTTTAAATCTAAATTAGATGAGGAATTCACTTCAGTGCTGATCTAAAGTACTACACTTCAGAAATCACACGGGGAAAGCCAAAGTGTCTCTGTTGTAACTTGAGAAAAACAAACGGATGAACGTAATTCTCTTAATAAACAGGCAGACTTATGTTTTATTTCTTCCTTTTTTTTGCCCAAAGATGACCACAAACTAGCTCCATGTGACGTATCATGGTTTTAAACCACAAATGACTTGATCTTAAGTGAACTTTACTTGAAGAAGACCTCAAGTGTGTAGCCTTTTTCCTTTTAAACGTGCTAATAGAGGCAATCACAATGTGTCAGACCTTAAACAGTAGCATTAAAGAAGTGCACTATTACATTTTGCACACACACCGAGCCCTTCAAGAGTTACTGTATTTGCCTTCACACGAAGGAAATTGAAGGCAAAGAGTCATTTTTTGTGACACCCACACAAATACACACACGCACACCTCAAGCCCCACTTGGTGTGTGTTTTGGCACAAACTCAAGACTAATTTTATGCCACACCCTGTTCTCTGTTTTCGTTTCTTTCCCCCTCAATGTTCTTTTTAACAACGGTCTTCCTCCCCTGTGGGTTTAAGGCCACGAGGTCTGGAGTTCTAGCATTACGGAAAAAGGACTAGAATCTGTGATTGTCATCGGCTCAAATCACACCCTCACTTGCGGACACATTTCACTTGCCCTTAAATATGCAAGTTTGGGCTCTTATTTGGTAGAAATTCTGTTTTCTTCGTCAACAAAATGTGTGAAGCTTTGAAACCAGACAGAGCACAAGCAGCCCTGTAGCACCTTGTAGACAAGTTGTAAGACAACACAAATGCACACAAGGACATTTTTTTGGACAAACACCTTCCCGTAGTGGGATTTTGCTCTGACAAATCTGGGTGGGTGGGAGTGTCACAACAGGAAATGGACTAATGTTTATAGCCACACTCGTAATTGAGGAGGAAAACATTGGGATTCATGTGAAATATGTACAGATATAGTATTATTATTGTCGCAGATGTGAACTTTCTCTCAACCCCATGATATGGAAAGAAAAAAAAAGGACATTTTAAACACTATGACAAGAGCTCATGTCAGGCATTCCCCCCCGTTTTCCATTCAGTGCTCGCTTTCTCGGCGTGGAGGGGAGATGAGTCTGCAGTCGATTCCTGTCTTGTCTGATTTTATTATTTATCATTGCTCTTTGGGCACCATTAGCGAAGTGCAGTTTGTATATTAACAATACAGGGAGTATCAAGAGTCGTCGGATATGCTTTTCTTCTTTATTTTTTAGTTTGAAGTCATTTGTGTATCATACAATTTTATCTTTGATTATATAATAATTGTTATTATAATTATAAAGATAATTGATGGGCCTGTATGCATCTCTCTTCCGTGTTAACTAGCAGAGTTTATGAATTTGTTAGAAAGAGAAAAAAAAATGAATTCACCATCAAAATCTGTGACCATGATCATGAAAAACTGAGAAACCAGCATCACTTGTTGATCAAACTGTTCAAAAAGATGTTTGACTGTCATGTGTTGGTGGATCACTAAGTTCTATCAATTGAATTAAACATGTACAATTGAAATCGATTTGTTTTCTAAAGATGTGAAATATTTCCATTATGTTTTATAAGTAAAGACTTAAGCCCCATTGCGTTTCATTGGCTTTATTTGGAGAGAGCAGAGCGGCACGTGACAAGGGGGCGTGTCCGGACAAAGGCCTGTGTCATGCAAGAAGACGGAGGGGGGGGGCTTTTTGTGTAACTCGGTTCGCTTCGTATCTTTCACTAATGCGTTGACATATCAGTTAGGACTCCATAATTTAGGAAATGTAGAAACAAATCAATCTAACGCTCTAAACATTCGTTATCCGTGATAACATTTTGTGCCGTAATGGCGAATTCAGCTGCTGGCCACCGCCCTCGCGCCATTACAGACCGCTGGTACACGCCCACACTATTCCCTCGTTGCTCATTGGATGGAACGCAGTGATGTCATTTCTAGCTACTCTAACGGGCCAATGAGGATGTCGATCAAACGCCCGCCCTCTGAACCTTGCGTTCGAACGCCGCGGTAATTTATTCATCCGCGCCGCCTCTGATTGGACAACGCGCACGTCATTCAGCGGATCCACGGCTTCATAGGTTCCAATTGAAAAAAAGGGCTGCTGGCTGCTTCTATATATTCCGTTTTCGCACGCGCCCTACTTCCCGATGAGCTGCGGCATTTTGTAGGATTCGTTCGGTGACTAGCTACTAATACAAATTGGGTTTTATTTTGCCATCATGTCCAATCCCAGGGTTTTTTTTGACATCACCATCGATGGACAGAGTGCTGGGAAGATTGTAATGGAGGTAGGTCACCGAAAGTGACTGAATAGCGGTTGATGGCAGAAAAAATAATGGCGTTTGCATTTGCATCACCCAGTCATTATGGAATCTAATAAATGCTTCCATTAAAAATCTTTTTAAAAGCCTGTGGTGCGTGTAACGTGACTGTTTTAGCGTCACTACTTTGAAATAGGCGGATGGGGGAAACAATTTTGCTTCCCGCGTGCCGAGCAGCAACATTGTTACATGTCGCTGTTTATCAGAGGCTATAATGTTGCCGGTTGTGCTTGACCCGGAACGCCGTCCGTCGACCTGAGCCAGACTCTGACAGCTGAGCGCACGCCGCAGAGTTTGCAGTCATTACAAGCGCAGGCTGCGCGTGTGGAGCGATGCGCACCACTTTTTTTTTTTTATACGGACGCCATTTTCACCATCATTTTTTTCATAACCCAAAGATGCCATTTTGAAAAGGGAGGGGTGAATAGTGGAGTTTGTCTAGCTGTCTAGCGAAACTTGTTCACCAGAACTGAATTATTGCATCCCAGCGCTGACATATTTTCACTTCTTCCCAAATGAAATTGTATTTTTGAATGCGCAGACCTAATTAAAAAGCGACTGGCCTTACACTTTGAATCGGGACTGCAGAGTAACTCGCGCGCTCGTGAATGTCGGTGTTTGCAGAGAAACGCGGAAGTCACGAGTTTAACCTGTTCTGTGTCACACCAGTAGAGCCCGCTCGGTCCTGTTACGCTTTTCCTATTTTAAGTTATGGTATAAAATCTATGCCTACTCGTTGTAAAATAGGAAAAGGTCACTACCTTCATACTTTAACAAGAAATATTAAAGTCACTGCAAAGCCTTTGATTAATTCAAAATGTACAATATATATATATATTTTTTTTTATCATTATTTTATCTCATTATTCATGGTTGCCTTTGATTATTTGTCTGTTCATTGTTTAAAATGTTGCATTAAAGTTTTGGTAAAAGTGAATCTTCGTGCATACAAGTGAAAAAGTACATTTATGCAGTTAAATTGCATTTTATTTTAAATTGTGTGTGTGTATATATATATGTGTGTGTATGGGTGTAATTTATTTTACACTAATTCAATTTGTATAGAGTACTGTTTATAGCAGTGTATATGTGTGTGTGTGTGTGTATATATATATATATATATATATATATATGTATATGTGTGTGTGTAGATGTTCTCAAAATGGCCAATTATTTTCTAATTAATTTAAATATTTAGAAACAGAAGTCCATTGATATTTACACATACTTAACAGAAAACTGCTTGTATGCAAAGTAAGCTTGGACATCAGCTTAATTTCTATTTCTGGTTTCCCCCCTCCTTTTGAAATAGCTGAGAGCTGATGTTGTACCCAAAACTGCCGGTGAGTATCTTTTTTTTTTGTTTTGTTTTTTTTCCCCCACATTAAATGGGTTTCTTATAAATAAATGTGGACTCTGTTTTCTCGTGCATTAATGTCTCCATATCTACACAGAGAACTTCCGTGCTTTGTGCACTGGTGAGAAGGGTTTTGGCTACAAGGGCTCTGGCTTTCATCGTATCATCCCCGACTTCATGTGCCAGGTAAGATCTGAACCCCGTCATGTTATCAGACGCAATGGTTTCCGCTCACACTGATGTCGGTCGATGTCACTCCTGATGTAGGGTGGAGACTTCACCAAACATAATGGAACCGGTGGAAAGTCCATCTACGGCAACAAGTTTGCGGATGAGAACTTCACCCTGAAGCATGGAGGGAAGGGAACCCTGTCCATGGCCAATGCCGGACCGAATACCAACGGCTCCCAGTTCTTCATCTGCACTGCTGATACTACTTGGTAAATGGCTTCTTTGAGCTTACTATTTTAATGTTAGATAAGCCACATAGTGACGTAGGTATGTGGGGGAGTGTTAGAACGAGCCGTTTTAGGTAGGTGTGGTTGACTCTTAACTTTTATAAAGAATATCTCTTTGGATTTGAGACTTTAGTCTTTGCAACTTTACAGATCTTCTTTATGCACCAAGAGCTTGTAACACTCCAAAGAGAAAGGAAAACTTGAAATCGCATCATATGACCCCTTTAACATCCTTGAAACCTTTCTATTGCACTAAAGGTTCTTTAGAGCAGTGGTTTTCAAACCTCTCCATGAAGTACCCCCAGCACTGCACGTTTTATGTCTCCCTATATCTGACACACCCTTTTCAGGTCTTGCAGTCTCCACTAATGAGCTGATGAGTTGAATCAGGTGTGATAGATGGAGACATACAAAATGTGCAGGGCTGGGGGTACTCCAGGACAGGTTTGAGAACCACTGCTTTAGAGTATAAACTGTTTAGAGCATTTCAATTTGATATTAGTGCTAAAGTTCTTTGTTTCTCCAGGCTCGATGGCAAACACGTTGTGTTCGGGAAAGTGGTAGAAGGATTGAGCGTAGTGGATGCCATGGAGGCTAAAGGAAACAGCAGCGGGAAATGCTCTGCCAAGGTCGTGATTGCTGATTGTGGCCAACTTTAATTGTTTCTTACTCCCCTCCCATTTCAACCAGGCACATTCCTTACTATATAGATTTTTTTTTCTTTTCTTTTTCTTTTTATTGCCATTCCTGAATGAGATGCTTATTCCATGTGTCATGGTCCTGT
Organism: Sinocyclocheilus grahami; assembly: GCF_001515645.1. Taxonomy (NCBI): domain Eukaryota; kingdom Metazoa; phylum Chordata; class Actinopteri; order Cypriniformes; family Cyprinidae; genus Sinocyclocheilus; species Sinocyclocheilus grahami. Next base: position 1,396,496 of record NW_015505289.1, on the reverse strand, counting down.
TTTATGTATTCTGACGGTCCCCAGGACACAATCTGTTAAACATGGATTAAAGATGGATCAAGATTCCTTTCAACAGGTTTTTGTTTTCTTTCTTTTCTTGGAACAGACAGCTCCGCTCAACTGTTAAAGAAATCTGAGATATTTCATTTAGCATGTGCTGATATGCTCTTGTAATGGAAGTCTTCAAAAGGAACCCATTAAAGTCTGTTTTGGTTCTAAAATGGCAGCGTTCTGCTGCAGTACTTTATTAGTGCATTGGTTCTCAACAGGGTTAACTAAAATTAAAACCATAAAACATTATTTGAAATGGCATAAATTAACTGGCTTTCTAACTAGCTTTTTATTTCAGCTAGCTGCTGAGGCAATTTTTTCATTTCGTTTAAATTGATGTACTAAAATAACACTAGTAAACTAAAAAAAAACACTACATAGAAAAACTATTTAATAAATAAAACCATATATAAACATTTGGAAAACAAAATTACTAAAATTAAAGTCAAAATAGTAATGAAATGATACTAAAATAATGGTCTTGCTTTAAGTAAAAATTGATGTCTGTAAAATCCAACAATTGTAAGTATGTTAATATGTTTACTGTTATTACCATAACCTGCATAGGCCCAGATATATGCATGTTAAGTCCTATTTGATTTCAATTTAGCATTTGCTTTCTGTCCCACTAAACTTAAATTCATTAAGTGAATACTTGCAAAATATCTTGCATGCTAACACAGGACACACACAAAAAAGAAACCCACAATACTGTATGTAAACATTTTAAACCAGACATACAGAAAAACATTACAAATGATGCTTTGCAACAGCAGAGCTTTTAAATAAACGTCTTTTGTCTGAATTGTACAAGATTATTAGGTAAAAATGTCGCCCGTATTGGAGAACTTCATTGGAAGTTAACCTTAATGAGGTTCGAGTTTGGCAGAAAAGCAGGTTTAGAACAGTTCATCCAGCAGGTTTCCCGGGCTGTGCGTTTGCCCCAGAGCAGCACTGATGGGGTTGTTGCACATGGGACATGAAGAGCTCACTTCCAGCCACTTCACCAGACACCTGGTAAGACAGATCAATAGAAACACTTCTCAACAGTTAAGCTGAAATTACTCTGACCCGTTCACACCAAGGATGATAACTATAACAAACTTAATCGTTCTAAATCATAGACTGTATAAAAACAGTTCTAAATCTACTAGAACATGGAAGTCCACACCACAACTATAACGATAGGGTGACCATACGCCCGACTCTCCTATTTCTTCTCGGTGCGAACGGGCTTTTAGGGTTACGAGGCACAGCCAGGGTGTGCTCGCTTCAATGAACCTCTTATTTACCTATAAACCTCTCTGGACTTTTATTTCATAGCATTAGCATGATAAAAGACATGGGAGGGATCTACCTCTTGTGAAAGGCGTGTTGGCATGATAACACTCCAAGCTCATCTTTTGTCCTGAAGTCCTCCAAACAGACCGCACATGTTAACTGAGAAAACAGGATGTTACAATAGAGAAAATCAGAAGTTTAGAAGGTCTCAAAGATTCCCAAGTAGTCAAATAACTTTTACCTTTTTAATAACCTATAACTTGAGACAAAACATTTACCCCATGTGCATGTGGCCGTGTTGTTTCATCTTCAAATACAACCTGTAATGCAAAACAGTTGTTTATCTTATAATGAGCAAAAAGTATTTAGACACAGTTGATTAATTTTGCAACATCAACAATTGAACCAAATTAAATGAACAATTAACTAACTCGAGCTGAATAATGACATTGTTGCCTTTTGTAGAGCTGCTTATAGCTGAAAAACTCATTTGAGCTGAATAATGACATTATTATCTTAAGTAGGGCTGCTTTATAGCTGAAACTAAATCTCATATTTGAATTTTGCATAAATGATTCTGTTATTTTCCTGTTGATACTGTGAAGCTGCTTCAAAACGATCTCTATTTTATAAAACGCTATATAAATACAGGCGACTTTACTTAATTGACACAAAAATGTCACTGCATTAAATAAAAAAAATCACAGAAAGTGTCATTCATTTAGAAATGGCACAAGCGCATTTTCTCTGTTGGCAAAGAGAAGTTTGAAAATGTAATGTGTTTGAGGTTAGTGAATGTGCTGATAGTTTATGTGATTTTCTACACCTGTGGTTCCTCTAATAGGACACCTGTGTGAACCTGAGAAGAACTGGCTTCAAACATCCACTAAAAATCACCAGCAGATTCAAAGCCAGACTTCAAACATGAAGAAAAGTGACATTAGTGAAGAGACAAATCCTGCAGCATCTGAGACGTTTTTAAGTGTGATGTAAGTGTCAAATACCTTCTGATGATACCATTTATAACGTGCACTCACCATCTTGTATCCAGCTCTCACATTGCGAGCTTGATGTCTCAATTTACTGCAAAGAAAAACAGGCCAAACCATTCATTAACAAGGGTTGACTTTGATAAAAATAATTATTTCTAACTTTAAAAAAAAAAGTATAAATATTATAGAAGTGAAATTATTTGAAAATGTTCAATTTATTACTTCTTTTCTCTAGACATCAGTATGGCAGTACAGGCAAAGGTTGTGGTGTGTCGTATGTTTCTAAACACAAATTTGGCAAGTGAGGGTTTGTAGTTCTCGGTGTTTGACATGACATTAGCTAAAAGCCTTTGGTCAAAAATAGCATTGTGAACAAAAAGCACGGAGATGCAATCTAGTCCTGAATTGTTCGAGTTTGGAAGCGCGTGAGGCCAGAGGAAGCCCCTTCTGCTCTGCAGCTGTCAGTCTGTCACAGGAAAATACTGATGAAGTCCGGGCACAAAGAAGAGTTTTAGAAACGTTATCCAGGATCTGCATGGTCCAAACGGGCTGTTCTGTTAAACTATTACGGATTTGGTCTCAATATTACAGTCACACTTACCTTATAAAGAAGCAGCAGAATATCAGGCTTAAAACGAAGACAAAGATCCCAGTGCCAAAGATGGCCACATCGATGTTGAGAGGTCACTGGAGGCATGGTGTTTTAAATATCAATCATTTCTTGAAGATCAAAAACAATTGATATGCCATTTATGGAAAATTAGGTGATTCTTTGTAAGACAAAACAATGTGATACCCATTAACAATGCAGTTTCATAACAATACAAGCCTTAGGGCAATATTTATCAAATTGTAAGATATCAGGCTTAAAACGAAGACAAAGATCCCAGTGCCAAAGATGGCCACATCGATGTTGAGAGGTCACTGGAGGCATGGTGTTTTAAATATCAATCATTTCTTGAAGATCAAAAACAATTGATATGCCATTTATGGAAAATTAGGTGGTTCTTTGTAAGACAAAACAATATGATACCCATTAACAATGCAGTTTCATAACAATACAAGCCTTAGGGCAATATTTATCAAATTGTAAGGTTACACTCTAAAAAATGCTGGGTTAAATACGACCCAGTGCTGGGTAAAATAGGGACAAACCCAATTGCTGGGTTTGTCCCTATTTTACCCAGCACTGGGTTGTGTTTAACCCAGCATTTTTTTAGAGTGTAGAAAACCAAATGAAAAAAAAGCATTGAAAGTCAGACAGCATTTATTTCAAACATGTTAGCACTTTTTACAGATTAAAAAACAAACAAAAAAATTTTTTTTTTAATTTACAATGACATTAAATATTAATTAAAAAAATAAATCTCGCCATTATAAACAGGCTCCCGTGGGTTGTATTTAACCCAGCATTTTTTTAGAGTGTAGAAAACCAAATGAAAAAAAAGCATTGAAAGTCAGACAGCATTTATTTCAAACATGTTAGCACTTTTTACAGATTAAAAAACAAACAAAAAATTTGTTTTTTTAAATTTACAATGACATTAAATATTAATTAAAAAATAAATCTCGCCATTATAAACAGGCTCCTGAGTGTCTTCACTTCACTGTTTATTCTTCATACTCGGATCTGTGGATTCTCCCGGATCAAGCGTCAAATGAATCCCTGACTGTTTAGTCGCATCTACAGTTTTGAGAGCCTGTAAATGTGAATCAAACTATGTAACGGACCGCAGAAAGACATAAATATCCACATGCACGAGAAAACAGTAAACCCTGCCTGTAATTCAGGAGGCGGAGCCTAAAGATCTGACTCACTCATTATTCAGTGATTCACCTCTCATGTTAAAGGGATAGCTCACCCAAAAATTAAAATTCTGTCATCATTTACTCACCCTCAAGTAGTTTCAAACCTGTATGAATGTCTTTGTTCTGCAGAACACAAAGGAAGATATTCTGAAGAATGTGGGAAACAGAGCAGTTCTGGGGCACCATTGACTTCCATAGTATTTTTTTTCTCCTACTATGGAAGTCAATGGTGCCCCAAAACAGCCTGGTTACAAACATTCTTCAAAATATCTCCCTTTCTGTTGGGCAGAACAAAGACATTTATACTGGTTTGGAACTACTTGAGGGTGAGTAAATGATGACAGAATTTTAATTTTTGGGTGAACTATCGCTTTAAAACTTCTCATGTTCATCAAAATAAATTGCACTATTATAAAAAGAAACGGTAATAATATAACCTTATATGGTATAATTAGTATAAATATATTTAGTGTAATAGTATATTAACAGACTAGTATAGAAATATTAGTGTAAGTATAAATATAGGCTATATGTTTAAATGGTAGCTTTATTATACAACAGAAAACGTTTGTGACCTAAAATATATATATATTTTTTTTTTTTGCATGAATTGCTCTTCAAATATGATATTGTTTTAAAAAATCATACATATTCCTTAACCCAGGTAAAGTTTATTTCAAACTGTTTTATTTGAAATAAATAAATCGCAGCCAAAGCCTCCTAATTTTGTTTTCCATTTAATTAAGCAAAATAATTTAAGAATCACAATAGACAAAGTCTATGCTGTTTTTTAAACCTTTTAAAAAAATCTTTTTATTGGTATTTAACAAGACAGTACATAATGATAAATTCAGTAAAAATAAGAGATAGACAAACTAGTTATCTGATTTTTTTTGCAATACTAGCCCCAGAGAAAATGAGATTTTAAAAGGCATGTTTAGGCAGAAATATGACCTGTTTAAAGGCAAATTTGGGCCAGTGGCTTTAGAGTCTTTGCTGGGAGCTGATCATGTTGACTCGGTGAGTTATTTCTTCACACCCTCCTAACAAGTCTGACATTAGACACCATCAGACACTACAGTAAATTCACAGAAGATTCATGTAATATTTAATATATGCCATGAGAGCGTTCCTGCTCATTGCATGACCGTACGACAGAATTATAAAGGGTTATTCTTAATTCTTTGAATAAAGAAAATTCAGTCCATTGCCAATTTTCAATTTTGCTCACTTTCTCGTTATGCTGGACATTCAGCTGTGTTGGGATTAAGAAAAATAACACAGTATGCCAAATGTGACAGTTTTTTTAAATTTTATTTTATTGCTTTTTAACTACATAATTACTGAAATTAATTAATTAGGTGATTGTAAATATGTCTGTAGTGTAGACCATTAGTAGTTTCTCTCTTTCAAATAACAAATGATTGATTCCTAGTCCTCCATGCTCCCTCACCAACTTCATTATTCTCAAGCAAAACAGCCCCAAACATGCAGTGGTCCTCTGTCAACTCTCAGCTCTGCTCTCTGACAAACAAGACTTCAACAAAGGTTAAATGACACCGCAGTGCAACATTCAGACATCGAGACTTCAAAATTCTTTACTACAATGTAAACTTAGAGTCAGCCTTCACAGGGACAGTGAGGACCGATTTCATATTTCATAAGTCAGTCAATTTAAATGTGAATACTTTATCATCATGAAATTCAAAACATTTAAATTCAACATGCACTACATGACTTTGAATGACATGACCAAATGATGGAGCTATTTTAAGGGTTTTAAAGGAATAGTTCACCCAAAAATGAAAACTTGCTGAAAATGTGCTCGCCCTCAGGCCAACCAAGATGTAGAGGAGTTTATTTCTTCATCAGAACAGATTTAGCATTACATCACTTGCTCACCAGTGGACCCTCTGCAAAACAGCTGATAAAACATCACAATAATCCACAGCACTCCAGTCCAGCAATGAACATCTTACGAGGAGAAAAGCTTTGTTTTTAAGAAACAAATCCATCATAAAACCGTGTAGGTGTTTTTTAATCAAGTAAAAAAAACTAATAAACTCGTATATACAATGGTATATGTTGTTGTAAAAGCTGTCTGTTTGCATTTATTCAACTTATTGTTAAAATGGCGGAATTTGTGGTGAAAAACTACATTACCCATGATACTGTACAGAAAATTCTATGAAGCACCACAAAAGAGTAATGGAGTTGGTCTCCCTACCATATCAAAATGTTTAAATATTTGTATATATGCATATTTTGCAATAAATTTAAAATATATTGTTTCTATTGATACAATCAAAAACTTGACAAATAAATTCTATTTCACAATAGTTTTTAATTTATGTAATTTGCAATGCTTCAAGAAACTAGTTCTTTCCTTCACTAAAGCCATTAAGTACAGTCTTGTACCTTTGTCGTTTTGTCCCATTTTCAAATACTTTTTTTGCTTCAAATAAAAGTTTGTAACGTTGCGATTCACCTCATGGCTAGTGGGTTTGGTTCATGACTTTTAACGCTTTAACAAACCCAACAGGAATTAAAAAAAAATCTTTATGGGAAAAATGAATGGAAAAAAATACTTCCGTAACCAACGCCGCTGAAAAAGTGGGCTGGCACTAATGCACTCTATGGCATCATCAGGCTGTAAAACTGTTTTGCTTTTGATTTCAATAAGACTGAGAAACTTCAGGTTGAAAGAAAAAGGCCGCTTATGAACTGACCTCCAGTACTAAGGGCTCTGTGAATGAACTCGGCCGCTGGGTAGAAGTTGACACTCATGTCGAAGGAGGGCGAGTCGTGGGCTTCAATGCCGTGATACGTGATGTTCATGCCAGCGTAACACTCTGCACCACCTCTCCATTTGCTCTGAGCACAGTTGAGGATGTGCGTGATCCCAAGCTTGATGAGTTCTTTGCGGTTTGAGGCAATTTCTCTGCAAATTTAAGTGGAAAATTTATACATGGTACAAAATTTACTGGCAGTTTCTAGATTACTCATCTATACAGGAGAAAAGTTCACTCTTTTACTGCTATGTCATGCTTTGTTACATGCATTATACAAAGCAAGGCATTTTATGAGACTATTATATATTTTTTTTGTTTGAAAGATTCAATACTACTTTTTTGTATGAGCCTCTAAAGCATAATCTCATGTTCAACATCCTGTATATGGCCAAAACAGATATTCATGGGCTACTCACTGGTCACCTATGTAGAGTCTTGGCCACACTTCATCTGCATGATTACAGGCGGTTTTCCCAGTGTACAACAGACGCTCTAGTTCAGCAACAGTTAGTACAGGACAGCCTTTCTCTGAGTCCTTTCTGCTGGGAGATCTGGAATTACTCCGTGACCGGGACAGTCTGGACATGAAAGCCATCTGGACTGGCCTTCAGTGGAGCTATAAAATAACACTGAAAATATATACAAAATAAAAATAACCGTTTTAAATGCTAAAAGCATTTTTAAATACAAATTAAAGGGACAGTTCACCCCAAAATGAAACATTTTTCAGGTTAAACAAATAAACATTACTTATACTATCAAGAAAACAACAACAACCAATACAATTCCAATTTGATATATTTACATTATCATTACTACATTACATTTCTGTGAATTAAAACAAAGTACATTTCTCGTAAGGTTAGTGCTTTTTTGAGCATTTTATTCCAAATTAACCGTGCAAAGTCATATGCGATCATTCTATGATTAGTTTTGCCTTTTATTTTAAGGCTTCAAGTTGGTCACTGTTATACCATTATAGAGGAGTGCTAACAGTTTTATTTTTTTAGATTTCTCCTTTAGTATTCTGAAAAAGAAATGTCATATGACATTACAACAACACCAGGGTGAGTAAATAAATGTAATTAATCTATTTAAAATAAATTATTAGTAACACTTTAGTATAGAGACCAGTTCTCACTACTAACTAGTTGCTTATTAGCATGCCTATTATTAACATATTGGCTTTTTATTAGTACTTCTAAAGCACATTCTGCATGACCATATTCTACATCCCTAATCCTACCCAATACCTAAACTTAACAACTACCTCACTATTAATAAGCAGCAAATTAGGGGGTTATTGAGGCAAAAATTCATAATTAACGGTTTGTTAATAGAAGAGAATTTGACTTTAATAAATCATTTTTAAAGAAACGTAGTAACATTAATTTCACTTAAAAGGACTAAACTTTAAAAAATATATATTAAATATTTAGACCTAATTTCTCTCTAAATGACACCATTAATTTTCATATAAAATACACATTACTTTTACTGCAGTAAAACCATAGGCTTCATTCTGAAAAATCAGATAAATATCATGTATTGTTTTTTGAACATCTGCTGTCATGACAATGACAATTATAACCAGTAGGTGGCGCTAGTGATCCTTATGTTGGTCTATTATCTCAGTAACCCAATGCTCTATCAAAGTTAATTTCTAGATAGAAGTTATGATTTTGGATATATACTTAGAATATAATTGCCTAGAAAAGATTGTCATCTTTAAATCCACATGTTTTGAAATGTCTGTTTTTGCAGTGATTACAATGAAAAGACAGGGTATGCATTATTTTGCAGCTTCTAATTTATTTAAAACATCAATATTTAGTAACCCTAATGCAGTAAACAAATAACAAAAGTCAACAAAACAAGGGCAATAATCAGATTACACATTTTGCAATGGTAAACAAGAAAACAGCAAGAAAAGAATTAGTCATAAATCCAAATGACAAACAGTACATAAGCAGCGACTAAGCCTTGTTTAAACCTTCTTTCTGCGTGCTTGGCAGTAAGTAATCATAACAGCGTGTGACCCGCAAATGTGCATGTTACACTCGATACACATCAAACTGGTTTTTATGTCCTTCTTTCGGTCACAGACCTGACACCTTTTCCTCTTGCCTGGGGTTACTGGTGCGAGATGAGTGGCTTTGACTGGTGAAGAACTTGCTTGAGCTTCCATCACCATATTCTGAGATGCTGGAGTGCGGGGAATTTTCTCCCATCTTTTCATGAGGGGAGCCACCAGAGCTCTCCCTAGTTCTTCCAAAAAGAGCCGCCTCCTATATTTCTTCCCTTTGTTCCATGAATGATTTATTTCCATCCACAGCACAAATGCATTATAGGCAGAGACGTCCAACATGTTGAAAAAAAATCACCATGGGCCAACGTGACGTCTTCCTTTGGCAGGTGTAAGAGGCAACAAGCTGGAAGCAAAATGACACCTACACAAAATCACCAAAGCTTTATCTTATCAGCTGACAATTCATTCACTTTATATTAGTCATTTGGCCTTGAATGAAAACAAATAAATACAGAGGATATAGAAAAGAGTCACCCCCATTTAAAATTCACATTTTGTTGCTTTGCAGCCTGAAATGAAGACGGACAATTTTTTGTTTTTGTTTTATCCAGCTGTATTTACTCAGTTCAACTTAGAACATCCAAGTGAAAGATCATAAAACCAACATGTCAGAAAAAGAAAAAAAAACAGAATCACTGAGTTGAATCAGGACATCTCTCCAAACTGGATGAAAGAGCCGGAGGAAACTGGTCAGAGAGGCGACCAAGAGACCGACAGCAACTCTGAAGCAGCTGCAGGAATTTATGACATTGTTGTCAAATGCACACAATGACCACTCTATCACAGATTCTCCACAAATGTGGCTTGTACGGGAGGACTGCAAGAAAAAAGCCACTCCTCAAGAAAGGCCACTTGCAGTCACGATTGAGCTTCGCCAAAACGCACCTTGAAGATGAGACTAAAATTGAATTATTTGGCCTCAACATCAAGCGATATGTCTGGTGGAAATCCAACACAGCTCACCATCCAAATAACAGCATTCCTGCAGTGAAGCATGGAGGTGGTAATATCCTGTTATGGGGTGTTTCTCTGCAGCAGGGACTGAAGCACTTGTCAGGATAGAAGGAAAAATGGATGGGGCAAAATACCGTCAAATTCTTGAGGAAAATCTGCTTCCCTCTTCCAGAAAGTTGTCAATGGGAAGAAGGTTTACCTTCCAACATGACGATGAGCCAAAGCACACAGCAAAACTGAGCACACAGTGGCTGAAGGAGAAAAAGGTGAATGTTCTTGCATGGCCTAGTCAGCAGAGGTGGAAAGTAACGAATTACATTTACTCGCATTACTGTAATTTGAGTAGCTTTTTTGTGTACTTCTACTTTTTAAAGTAATTTTTTTAAAATCTGTAATTTTACTTTTACTTAAGTATATTTTGTTTGAAGTATTGTACTTCGCTACATTTTAAAACACATTAATTACGGAGCGATTAATTTTTTTTACTCCCTGAAAACTACTGTAGTAAATAATGGGCAGGAGAGCAAACTGCCACTAAAATCACAAGAAAGATGCAGACGGACAAGACAGGTGTTTTGGTGCAGACCCAGCTGAAAATGAAACCCCGTTGTATTCTGCTGAAGTTGAACTTGAAGGAAATGAAGTGAACCCCTGGCCATATTTATGTTCTATTATGCAGTGTAAGCTGTGTTTGCCTAGGGATACCAAACTAGCAGCTTATAAAATCTCGACATCAACCCTTCACAAGGATGTAGAGGTAAGCTAAATACTTGCATCCTTGCATTGGTGGTTAAAATGAAGCTTTGACAGTTTAGCAAGAGGTCTTGCACAAATTAGCCAAAGACAGTGGTGCGCAGTGTGTGATATATATATATATATAGTTCGAGCGCAGCTTTTTGGTCCGACGCTGCCAACGCGAGGCGACAACACCGTCGGCTTTCGTCGCCGCTAGTTCTTTGAAGTCAGCTTGGTGTGTCCCGGCCTTTAGTAGAGACAAAACCCAACAGACTAAAGGCTGTAATTAAAGTGAGAGGTGGTTCATCAAAATACTGACACAAAGGGGTGATCCTTTTTCCAAATCGGTGATTCTGTTTTTAAATAAAAAAAAAATAAAAATTCTGATATGTTGGTGTTATGATCTTTCACTTGGATGTTATCAGTTACACGGAGTAAATGCAGCTGGATAACACAAAAACTGTGTCTGTCTTCATTTCAGGCTGCAACACAACAAAATGTGATCATTTAAAGGGGGTGATTCTTTTCTATAACCACTGTAATGCAAAGTGGTAAAATACCTTGTCAAGGTTGTCAACTCCGCCTTTGGTCTGGTTGTAGTCTAGAATTATCTTTGGCTTCTTGTGATCTTTGTCGCTTACTTTGGCATCCTGTGGAAAGTGCTCATCAACAGCACATTTTTTATTTTTTCTGGGGCAGTAGGACACAAGAGTGTGCGTATCAGTGAAGGCGAACATGGATGATAATCGGGCCCTGTCCTTCATTGACAGGAGTGCAGGTGGGAGCTCAGGTTTGTTTGATCTGACTGTTCCGATCATGGTCATTTTCCTTCGGAGCAGCTCCTCACCGAGGCCATACGAGGTGAAAAAGTTGTCACACGTGACGGTGTTTCCCTCTAAACCGTCTGTCATGTCCAGGACCACTCGTATTCCCTGGTTCTTTTCTGACTTGACGTCGGCAGCTTTGCCAGTGTAGATCTGCATGTTCCACGCATAGCTCGAGCTGGAATCGCATGCTGTCCAGATTTTAATGCCATACTTGCCCGGTTTACTTGGCATGTATTGTTTGAAGGGACAGTGTCCTCTGAAACGGACCAGGCACTCGTCCACAGTGACGTTTGGGCCTGGATTGTACAAGAGTGGCAGGCGTTTGACCCATTTATCCCAGATGTTCCTTACTGGTGCCAGCTTGTCCCTTTTCTGTCAGCTAGGCTCTTTGTGCCTTTTGTAAAAGCAGAAGACCCTTGACAAACTGGTAAAACTTTTCAGTGACATGGTAGCACGAAAAATTGGCCTTCCCGACTCAGCGTGCCATAAGTTGCTCATGGTGGGATCGATACACGCCTGCCAGAATCAACAGACCAAAAAAGGCCTGTAAGTCTGTCCAGTCCAGGTCCTTCCAGGTATCACGAAATACACGTTTCCCCTCTAAATTGTTCATTTCAATCAAAATCGGTTTAATATAATCTGGGAAAAACAATTCAAATGTTGATCTTATGTCTTTAGCATTGGCACATGCCAGCCTGGTTGGTCCAGGGGTCATTTTGATGATACGATGAGCTGGTAATCTCTCTCGTTGTTCCGGAGGAGGAGGTGCTGGAGTCCACAATATGTTTAGGTTTTTGGACTCATAAGCCGCCTCTGTGTCAGCAGTGACCTCTGACTCTTCCTCTGAACCTTCATCTGACTCTTCTCCATCAGTAGAGTGGTAGTCTGGGTCGAACTCCATATTGTCCTCTGTTTCAGAAGCTTCATCAAAGAGCTTCACCTCCAGCTCAGCTTCTCCATCCAGATCCCTTTCCTCTTCCATCCATTCATTACTTGTCGTACGTAGGGTCGTGTATCTTTTCTCTTCCATCCTGCCATCACCTGTCATATGTTGGGTCACGTCTCTTTCCTCCTCCATCCCTCCATCATTTGTCATTCGTAGGGTTTTGTCTCTTTCCCCTTCTATCCCTCCATCAGTTGTCATATGTTGGGTTACGTCTCTTTCTGTTTTTATCCCTCCATCACTTGCCATTCGTAGGGTTGAGTCTCTTTCCTCTTCCATCCTTTCATAACTCATTGTCTCTAGGGTCACATCTTTCCACTTTCATCCCTCCATCATTGTATGAAGAGTCCCATCTTCATTCAGCATCTGACCCATCATTCCATCACTTGTCATATGTAGGGTCGTGTCTCTTTCCTCTTTCATACCTCCATCACTTGTCGTATATGGGGTGACGTCACTTTCATTGTCACTGAAGTCAAACAGTTGAGCCAGGTTCTTCGCAACATTAAACCGTCTCTCCATTGTGCAGCTTCAGAATGAACTGCAAGCAAGGTCCAAGGAAGCCACATTTATAACCTTACAGTAAAACATGTATTTAAAATCACTTTGGAAGGACATTTTGCTGTCCTTACTATGAAAATTAAAAGCTCATGAATGGGCCAGATTACGCTTATATTTAAATCTGATGTGCACAGGTTTGTGTGACAGTTATTGTCATTAGGGCCCTGCCTCATGCGGCACTCTTCACACATAATTAAACAGATTTTGAAATATAAATTAGAGATAAATGGTTAGGTGTGTTCGACTTGCGCGGCGCTGTGCAAACCGATCAGCATCTGACCCGAGTGTGCCTCACACGTCCTGAAAAGTGAAGCTGCGGGCTCTTTGATCGCCCCCTGGTGGCTGGCTGCAGTACAGGTCATAAATCCCGCCCTCTCCATGTGAACGAATGGGAATTGAGTTAAAATAAAAAATAAAAAATTACACTTCCAATACAACTTTCCGAAAGATGGTTTTGGTCATTTAAGGTAGTTGTTATTACGCTGATTTATGTTCGATTGATCGTTTTTGTGTTAAGTTTGATTTTAGCTAGTAATTTGATGCTATAAAAATGGGGCGTGTCGTTATGGTTGATTGGATCTGCGGGAGTTTGGGCAGGAGTTTGATACCGTGGCTCCACCACCTCACGACACTACTCAGCGATCCCACGGATCCTTGAAATCCTTGAAAGTTTGTGAATCTGAAAAAAAAATTTCAAGGCACTGGAAAGTTTTTGAAAATAAGCATACATAGATACAGGTCCTTGAATGTGCTTGAATTTATTTTGTGCAAGAGGTTTTCTGGAAAAAAATCCATATTATTCCCTCCGGTCCACTAATGTGTTATTTTGCAAACACTTCGTGGCCTATGAATATTAGATTGCTTGATTTACGTTATTTACGCGTTACGTTAAGTGTGAGGTACTTTGTGTTGCACGTTGTCATGTTGTTCACGCGCGCACGAATCTACTATGAAGGTACCTCAACATTTCTCACACACACACACCGTTAAACATTGCAAAAATAGGCTGAAACCGCTTAAACGTGATGCCTGGAAAATGCAAGTTTCAAGATATTTGGCTCACCAAAGAAGATTACAAAGAATGGCTTGCCAGAGATGAAAACTGTAACAATGTATCTTACAAAGTAACACAATGTAACCTTGCTCTCACTTGAAATGTGTCCCCACGTTAACAGGGTGGCCGCGGGTTCTTAAAAAGTCTTAATGTCTTAGATAAAGTTTTCCTAATAAAAGGCCTTAAAACCGTGTTCACATATGCCCAAACGAACCGAGCTAAGGGGGGAAACGCGCCAGGTTCCGAAACAACAGGCCATGTGTGAAAACGCCCTTAAATTCAGATTCGATGGGTTTTAAATATTTTCGGTCCCAGTTCCGCAAAAATATCTCAGTCTGACGGACCCAGTGACTGTTTAAAGTCATTGGACAGACAGATTCCCCCCCCGCTGTAGTTACTGCTACAGTTAGCTGACCAGCCTCCTAGCTAGTTTAAAATGGGTTAATGCAAGTTTACTGAAAAATGGAACTAGAATTTTACTTGCCCGACCGGACAAATAGCCTGATTAAAACTTAAGTGGCAAAAAATAACCCGTGAAGCATCGTAAAACGAGAATGAGTCTTCTGATTTTATTACATTCAACGTAAACGGCGATTGATAAAAGACAGTGTATTTATGGTATCAAGGTTGCGCTATTTAGTCTTGCGCTGCCTGTTTCTTTGTAAGACTTTAATGGAGAAATCAAATCAGATGAATGTATGAAATGAGCAAAAGAGCTGAACGGGACACAAAGAAACTCACAGAAGAAACTACTTAGGTAAAAATTCAAAATGTTACGTTTTTTATTTATAACATGATGTAGTTAAGCAACATACCATGACAAGGGAGCTAAGTGTCGAATATTGTCTCGATTGCAAACGTTACATTGATTTTAGTTCAATAAACAAGTTGAGTAGTCACGTAATTGGGTTACTTACATTTTAGACACAGTATTGACGGTTTTGTTCTGTTTCACCAACTAAAATAGTTCCAAACAAAGATCACAGCAGAAGTATAGCACAATCTCCAAGCAACACGCAGCGGTGTTTTTGACTGAATGATTCAGTGAAGGGTTGAATGAATGAGTCAGTAGACTCACTCATTAAGTGACTTACCGACACCTACTTGGCTGTATGTTTAAAAGTATGTGAACACACACCCGGAGCATTAACCCCCCCGGAGCCGTGTGGAGCACTTTTTATGATGGATGGATGCACTTTATTTTGCTTCAAAATCTCGACCCCCATTCACTGCCATTATAAAGCTTGAAAGAGCCATGACATTTTTTAATATAACTCTGAATGTAATTGTCTGAAACAAGAAAGTCATGCGCCTAGGGTGAGTAAATCATGGTGTAATTTTCATTTTTGGGTGAACGAACCCACTTTTACACAATGTTTAATGCACATGCAGGATTTAATGCAAACGGGAATCACAATTGCTGAAAAAATATGTATCACATGATTAAAAGTTGTATTGTGATTCTTGTGCACAGCCAACTGGAAAACAAACAAACAAAACAGCAAAACAACAGCAAAGTTTAAGACAAAGGGTGAAAGTAAAAGAAGGCTTAGTACAGCCTGATAAAACCTTTGACTCTGGCCACTAGACGGGCACTGTACCCCCGGCAGCCCCCAAACTCTGCCTATGCTGACAACCCTTGTGTACTGACTGTGTGTGTGTGTGTGTGTCAGAGGTGAGAGTCTGTGTGTACTTCCACATTCTTGTTACTCATAAAGTATGTGCTTTACCAGGCCTTCACAATTCACACACATGCAGCTTTACAGTCTGTCATTTCATGAATAGTTACCAGAAATCCTTCTTGCCCTACGTACGGTGTGTACTGCACCAGAAGCACAAATCGGCGATTGTCAGATGTGTTATTGAACTTTCATGCAGGATTAGGAATGTTCATATTAATCATTTTACCGTTAACCGCAAATAAGAATTTTGACCGATTAATACTATCAGTTAAATTTTTTAAAAGTTTGTCCCCCCCCCCCCCCAACATTTCCATTTTGTATATTCAAAATGGCATTTAAAACATTAATTTCATAACATTAATGCAGTTGTAATTGTGCAATGTAAATTAATTTGTTGGATAACAGCCATAGTGTAAATTGAATCTATTGATCAATTGTAAGAATTTGACATGAAATATGATGCATACATTTAATTTGGGTTTAAAAAATGGCCTTTATAAAAGTAAATACCATCCTGAGGTTAATATAAAAAATATGCAGATAAATGTAAAAGCCGACAAAACACAGATAAAATATTGCTTCAGAATAAATTGTTTACACCACCAGCAATCTTGCGGTGCTTTTGTGGGGATATTTTGTATGGGATATTGTCTGCTGAGTGCTGATATGACAAGTTTGCTGTATATCGTAATAATAAATAGCATGTTTGACAGCATATATATATATATACATATAATTTTCTCCAGTCATTGTTAAAAAAAAAAACAAGCTAACAAACTTATAGTGTTAGTGGAGCGGTCAGGGGAATCTTTCTGCCTCCACCTAAGCTTCGACCACAGAAAAACGTCACAATATTTACTAGCAGAAAAAGGGTCTATAGTGGAAGGAATAAGAGACACGTCATCCGTCTTTTTTTTTAGTCAATGATCTGACCTAAAGGAGTGCATATTGGTTAGAATTATTGTCCGACTTGAGACAATGCCGATGTCACCCACTTTATTGGTATTTAAATAGTATAGGCTTATTTTGAACTTTTATTATTGTACATACAGGCATTGTATTAAGCAGTACATCAACTACTTAATGAAAAGTGTTCCTGCAGCTCAGTTACTCCTTGGCTCCACTCATATACCGTTCATGCTCATCGGAACAGCAAAGTCCACTCAAAAATCAAGCCGATAGGAAACATCTGTAGTACAGTATTGTTTCGGTTTGCAACAGCCCTACTGTGCTGTAACATAATGTGGTATATGGGCAACTCTGTTATGCGCACGTGTTCTGATAATAATAGCTTTCTAGGACTAAACATTTTTTGGATATAAGTGGTAAAAAAAACACAACTAAATCATTTGTATCATTTTTTTGTGCTACCATTAGTAATTTGTTTATTTGTTCTTATTTTATTACTGACTGCTTACTTGCCATTTTTTATTCAATTCAAAGTTTGAAATCAAGCTATCTTGTGCTACTGCAACAAAATTACCCCACTGTAAAATCAAAAATACACAGAGTGAGCAAAAATTTGTGAGAGCAAGTTATAATGGTAATTAAACAATGTTTACATATAAATAAAAGCCTACATGAAAATCTGTCATATAAATTGGTCTTTTCCTTAGAAATCAGCCTACTGATTGCCACCATTGATGGACAAAATTTTTTATAATATTAAAAATATCTGTATTACAGTATATTCTGCAGTTCTTCCCTGTTGTACCGAATATCTATACTTTTCAAGGTATCATATCAAAGTTAGAAATTCAAGTATTGTGACAAAATTAATTTTGTAGGGTGCAACAAATTTGTTAAAATTTCCAAAGGGTGCCACGACTAAAAAAAGGGTTGGGAAACACTGTTCGCATTCTATATGAGATAAATCAGATATACATCAAATAAACACAATATTTTTTTTATTATCTTATTTTTTTCTTCTTCCTCTACTACTGTGTGTTGTATGTGATGTGGTGGTTGTTTTTCTGAGCCTAAGACAAATTTCCCTCAGGGACAATAATGTGTACCTAACCTAACCTAATATTACAACGTACAATTGCACAAAAGGCTGCAAACGAACAGTGTGCATCTGAAGTGTCTCTGAAGGAAATAATGCATTATTTATCGGCTTTAAGATATCGGCCAAATTTTCTTATCAGGCCGATACCGATAACAGAAAAAATGAGCATTTATCGGCCGATACCGATATGGTGGCCGATATATCGTGCATCCCTAAATATGACGTCAGGTGCGTTCAAGTCAGTTTAGTCGGCACAAGATGGCGGTGTACCTTTTAATAAATTGCAAGAAAATACAACAGGGTCTGCATTTTTTTTACTTTGATTTCAGCTGCGTAACAAGAACATGACCAATTTAAGTCTATAGGACAACTAAACTATCAATTTAAACAAAAATTTACCGTCAACTACAGACGTTGCATCCATTGATTCCGCCATGTTTCTCATTGACACGCCCCCAACTCGGGGCTTAAAGAAAATTTCGAGTTTCCCACTCGTAATAACGACTTTGTGGTGGCGTTCATGTGCATTCAACTCGTAATAACGACTTTGTGGTGGCGCTCATGTGCATTCATCTCGTAAATACGATCTATCTGACATGACTTGAACGCACCATTCGTCAATGAGCGATTCCCATTGTGCTTGTAGTTTGCACAACTGGTTTTAAAAATTGTGGCTGCCTTGCAGTTCATTTACAGTTACATTTTAGCATGCGACAGCATGACATCATTGCAAATCGTATATATATATATATATATATATATATATATATATATAGTCCAGGTGATATGTGCAAAATCTGAGGTGGTATGTTCACTTTTTCATAAAAGAATGAAACTTGATACAATTTTACAGGTTAGGGCCCTGAACATGTTCAGAAATGGAGCCATCGCAAAAACACCTCGTGGTTGCCATGACGACCATTTTACTTTCCGCCATAACCAAATCGTGTTTTGTAACAAATAATATATATATATATATATATATATATATATATATATATAGTCCAGGTGATATGTGCAAAATCTGAGGTGGTATGTTCACTTTTTCATAAAAGAATGAAACTTGATACAATTTTACAGGTTAGGGCCCTGAACATGTTCAGAAATGGAGCCATCGCAAAAACACCTCGTGGTTGCCATGACGACCATTTTACTTTCCGCCATAACCAAATCGTGTTTTGTGACAAATCTCCTGACCCAAACATGATAACACAGAAAAGGTGATGTCTACCCCTGTTTTGATGGTCAAGGATTACAATACCATATACAAAAACAAACTGTTCAGGTGAAGAGTTAATGGTGAAGATAGCGATGTGAGAAGGAAATAACAGTATCTGAGCATCATAGTATCACAGTATTTACAAAAGTCCACATTATGGCTATTATTTTCTTTCTTTGATAATTAAATTAATAGTACAATAAAAGATTGCTTTAATTAATTAATTAATTATTAATTTGTTACATTTTATATAGCGCTTTTCTGGGTAATCAAAGCGCTTTACATGAATCTCTTCAATCACCACCAATGCACAGCTTCCACCGTTGATGATGCGACAGCAACCATATTGCACCAGAACGCCCACCACACACCAGCTTAACTAATATTTTATTCAATAGTACAATAAGATTGTTTTCAAGAATACTATCATATATTTCAGAGATATAAAAAAATATAATCTCAAGTAAGTGTATTTTTCCTTGCCTCTCAGGCAGAGTCTGGTAGGCGGTAGTATGTTTCCAGTGCATTCTTGTTCTCTCTCAACAACCTATCTGCACCTCTTCTGCTGCACCTCTGTCATTTTCTGTGGGTCTCTGGAATTGTCAACAAACTTCATTCTGGCCACTGCTTCTCAGTGTACTCTTAGTATCTTGGGCTTGACTGAGACCTGGATTCGTCCAGAAGACCCCGCAACCCCTGCTGTTCTCTCTAACAACTTCCCTTTCTCTCACACCCCCCGTCAGGTTGGAAGGGTACTGGTCTTCTCATTTCTAATAATTGGAAATACTCAACCCACTCTTCCCTATGCAATAAACATTATTTTGAGTTTTATGCTATTATGGTAACAGCTCCTGTTAAACTCCATATTGTAATGATTTATTACGCCTTCCTGGTCAACTGGGCACCTTTATAGTGCAGCTGTATGGGCTGCTGTCCTCATTCTCTGTGGACTGCAGTCCACTTGTGGTCTTTGGTAACTTCAAAATCCATCTGGAGAAGCCTTACACTGCAGACTTCCACTTCCACTCCTAGCTTCATTCAATCTCAAATGGCTTACCACCACAAATGCTAACAAATCAAGCAACCGGCTTGATTTAATTTACACATGCAATTGAATCACAGAAAACATTTGGTAAAACCTCTTGACATCTCTGCTCATTTCATTATTACATTTAACCTACATATTACTACCTGCGTGCCACCAATTCCTCTACCAGTTACTTTTTGGCAAAACCTATG
This sequence comes from Sinocyclocheilus grahami, assembly GCF_001515645.1. Lineage (NCBI taxonomy): Eukaryota > Metazoa > Chordata > Actinopteri > Cypriniformes > Cyprinidae > Sinocyclocheilus > Sinocyclocheilus grahami. The sequence continues at coordinate 1,376,260 of NW_015505289.1, read as the reverse complement.
CTCCCTTTCACCCTTCCATCTTTCCTCTGTAGTGTCATCCTCTCTTCCCTCACCCAACCATTTCTCATTTCGGGATTGTGATGAGAGGGGCGGGGCTGAGAGCCGTGGGAACGGAGCGAGGCCGGTGGAGTAATTGCGAATGCGCCACTCACCGGTCTCGAGTCTCACGGAGGAGCTCCGGAAGGATACAATGGAGGAGTGACGACAGGGAAAGACGAGAGAAGACCAGGCCTGGATTTTATTTTGTGTTTTGGTTTCGTTTGTGCGCGGCAGTCGTCCGCGAGGGGCTGTCGCGCTGTTTTGAGTTTATTTTATTATTAAAGTTTCTTTGAATGTTCGCCGGTTCCCGCCTTCTCCTTCCCGACCTACAAACGTTTATTACATTGGTGCCGAAACCCGGGAGGAAGGCGGGGCACGCTGCCAGAGATCCCTCGCCGCTGGGGTGAGTCCGCGGTGCCATCGAGCATGGCGGAGCAGTCTGCCGCCAGGGACGCTCGAGGCGGTGGGCTGGAGTGAGTTGCCGGGGGCGGACGAACTCGCTGCCGGCCGCCTGGGATGTGGAGGGACGGCTGCCGTCTGTGAAGGAGCGGAGGAGTCGCCGCCGTTCACCTGAGGCCGGAGCCTGCTGCCATCCGCCATGATGGAGAGGAGCAGGGAACGGGGGACTCCTGCCGGCTGCCCGAACGCGGAGGAGCCGTCGCCGTTCACTGGACGGCAGAGGAGTGTCGTGCCGTCCACTGAGAGCTATCCAGTGCCGCCGCCAGGCATCGCGGAAGAGCTTACCCATCTGGTGGAGGGCCGAGCGGCAGTGTGTCTGGGAACCGGACCCAGAATTTTTTTTCTTTTTTCCTCTCTCCCCTCTCTCGTTTCTGTCTCTCCTCATCCTTCCGTCTCCTTTTCTCTCGCCTCGTCTGTCTGTCCTTACCCCCAGGTAC
>NW_015505289.1:1374346-1375197 GCF_001515645.1 Sinocyclocheilus grahami | reverse complement strand
AGTCATTAGGAATAAATTTCCGATCATAAATATATAAAAACTTAATTTTTGATTAGTAATATGCATTGCCAGGTGTGACGAGAGGGGCGGGGCCGAGAGCCGTGGGAACGGAGCGAGGCCGGTGGAGTAATTGCGAATGCGCGACACCTGCGCCACTCACCGGTCTCGAGTCTCACGGAGGAGCTCCGGAAGGATACAATGGAGGAGTGACGACAGGGAAAGACGAGAGAAGACCAGGCCTGGATTTTATTTTGTGTTTTGGTTTCGTTTGTGCGCGGCAGTCGTCCGCGAGGGGCTGTCGCGCTGTTTTGAGTTTATTTTATTATTAAAGTTTCTTTGAATGTTCGCCGGTTCCCGCCTTCTCCTTCCCGACCTACAAACGTTTATTACATTGGTGCCGAAACCCGGGAGGAAGGCGGGGCACGCTGCCAGAGATCCCTCGCCGCTGGGGTGAGTCCGCGGTGCCATCGAGCATGGCGGAGCAGTCTGCCGCCAGGGACGCTCGAGGCGGTGGGCTGGAGTGAGTTGCCGGGGGCGGACGAACTCGCTGCCGGCCGCCTGGGATGTGGAGGGACGGCTGCCGTCTGTGAAGGAGCGGAGGAGTCGCCGCCGTTCACCTGAGGCCGGAGCCTGCTGCCATCCGCCATGATGGAGAGGAGCAGGGAACGGGGGACTCCTGCCGGCTGCCCGAACGCGGAGGAGCCGTCGCCGTTCACTGGACGGCAGAGGAGTGTCGTGCCGTCCACTGAGAGCTATCCAGTGCCGCCGCCAGGCATCGCGGAAGAGCTTACCCATCTGGTGGAGGGCCGAGCGGCAGTGTGTCTGGGAACCGGACCCAGAATTATTTTTCT
>NW_015505289.1:1369028-1373736 GCF_001515645.1 Sinocyclocheilus grahami | reverse complement strand
TCTGTCTCTCCTCATCCTTCCGTCTCCTTTTCTCTCGCCTCGTCTGTCTGTCCTTACCCCCAGGTACGCCGCGGCCGCCGTGATCGGCTCCCCCCGGGAGGGGGGAGGGGGGGAGTAGAGCGCAGTCTCGGGTGTACCCCCCGGCTTGCGAGGGGCGATGGGGGTATGTGACGAGAGGGGCGGGGCCGAGAGCCGTGGGAACGGAGCGAGGCCGGTGGAGTAATTGCGAATGCGCGACACCTGCGCCACTCACCGGTCTCGAGTCTCACGGAGGAGCTCCGGAAGGATACAAAGGAGGAGTGACGACAGGGAAAGACGAGAGGACCAGGCCTGGATTTTATTTTGTGTTTTGGTGTCGTTTGTGCGCGGCAGTCGTCCGTGAGGGGCTGTCGCGCTGTTTTGAGTTTATTTTATTATTAAAGTTTCTTTGAATGTTTGCCGGTTCCCGCCTCCTTCTTCCCGACCTACAAACGTTTGTTACAGGGATGTACAGTAAATACAGCAACTGACACTTTATGATCCACTTTAACTTCTTGTAAAGACAATATTTGTCTAGATAGGCCAGTGTATATACCCCTTCTAACCTAAAAAGTTGCCCCATGCATCATCATCATCTTCACAGTATTTTTGCTGAGCAGTCTTTTGGGTGGCTCACCAACACGGAGGAGCTCCGGAAGGATACAAAGGAGGAGTGACGACAGGGAAAGACGAGAGGACCAGGCCTGGATTTTATTTTGTGTTTTGGTTTCGTTTGTGCGCGGCAGTCGTCCGTGAGGGGCTGTCGCGCTGTTTTGAGTTTATTTTATTATTAAAGTTTCTTTGAATGTTTGCCGGTTCCCGCCTCCTTCTTCCCGACCTACAAACGTTTGTTACAGGGATGTACAGTAAATACAGCAACTGACACTTTATGATCCACTTTAACTTCTTGTAAAGACAATATTTGTCTAGATAGGCCAGTGTATATACCCCTTCTAACCTAAAAAGTTGCCCCATGCATCATCATCATCTTCACAGTATTTTTGCTGAGCAGTCTTTTGGGTGGCTCACCAATGTACTAGATTTCTCAAATACAAAAAATTAAGTAGGCTTGACCAATATTTTTGTGGGGAGAAGAATTTATTGAAGATGGTAGTGTAGCAGTCTTCCTTCAAACAATTTTACCCTTGTATGAATCCTAGCTTCTCCCAAAGTTCTGTCTGTGGGATATAATTTTATACCTGAAGATAAAAGGGCTAAAAACAACCGATACTGTTAGGATCTTCCCGCTGGAGATCCTGCAATGTACAAGACGTTCCTGAGGAATGCTGTTCCTTTGTTATTCTAATGGCATGGACCATTTTGTTCACACCTTTATAGACAGTTACATTATTTCTTTCCCAGAATGACCAACTGAACTTTAACCAATCAGGTTTCAGCAGTGGCCATTCAACTGAGACTGTTTTGCTGTCGGTCACTGTAGCCCTGCAGATAGCGAAAGCTGATTCCAAATCATCAGTTCTTATTCTGCTGGATCTGCCACTTTTGACACTGTGAATCATCAGATTATCCTGTCTGCCATCACTGGATCTGCACTCCACTGGTTTGAATCTTATCTCACAGGTAGGTCTTTCAGGGTTTCCTGGGGAGAAGATGTATCTAAAGAACATCAACTGGCCACAGGGTTTCCTCGGGGATCAGTTTTTGGACCCCTCCTCTTCACCATATACACTACATCACTGGGACCCATTATACAAGCACATGGTTTCTCCTACCATTGCTATGCTGATGACACACAGCTCTACCAATCATTTCAACCAGACAATCCAATAGTAGCTGCATGGATCTCAGGCTGCCTGGCAAACATCGCGGCATGGATGAAGGTACATCACCTGCAGCTCAACTTGGCAAAGACTGAGCTTCTTGTTTTCCCTGCCACTTCGACTCTACAGCATGATTTCATCATCCTGCTAGGTTCATCAAAAATTATTATTTGGTGACCAGCTGACCTTTAAGGACCATATTGTAAAGACAGCTTGATCATGCAGGTTTGCATTGCACAACATCAGGAGGATCAGGCCCTTCCAAACAGAGCATGCTGCACAACTTCTTACCCAGGCCCTTGTCATTTCTAGGCTGGACTATTGCAATGGTCTTCTAGCTGGACTTCCATCATGCACAATCAAACCTCGACAAATGATTCAGAATGCAGTGGCACGACTGGTCTTCCATGAGCCCAAAAGAGCCCATGTCACACCTGTCTTTATCTCCCTGCACTGGCTACCGGTTGCAGCTCGCATCAAGTTCAAGACATTGAATGTTTACGTACAGAACAGCCACAGGCTCGGCACCCTCCTACTTCCTCCTCACTCTTACAAATCTACATCCCCTCCAGAAGCCTGAGATCTGTAAGTAAGCGATGCCTTGTGGTAACATCACAGAGAGGCATTTTCGTTCACCTTTCCTGGCTGGTGAAATGATCTTCCCAAAATCGCAGTAATTAACAGAACACCCGACACGTTATCTGACAGCAACACTAATTTAATCCCACACCCGACCCAACTGACATAAAAACTGGGACCCGAACCGCACCTGCATTAAATCTCCTACATGAGGTAGACAAAACTCATTTATTAAAACTTTTATTCAAATTGTGAATAGATTAAATACAGAAAGCAAGCAAAGAGTGCTCCCTTTAATATAATCACTACAGCTGTCAATTAGTTGCAGCGCGATTGGCTACATTGCTCAGCGTGTACTGGACCGAGTCGAAATAGTCTTGGTTATTAGACCCGCAACCCGCCCGTGCTTGCGGCCCACACCCGCATCACACCCTACACATAAATATTATTCCACCCGTTACATAAAATATTAACGATTCACCGGCATGTTCCCACATGCAGGACTCTAGCTTCCCCCCTGTGGACAACATAAGACAACTCTGGCCCCAGAGAGTGATTGTAAATTGTTTACATGAAATATGTTTGAAATTTCATTCTGCATCTTCTGAGTTTTCATTGTAATCCTTCTCATAAAGTCACTGAATTAACCATTAACTGTTCACCTGATTGCGTTGCCAAGGAAAAATACACTTATATGAGATTTTTATATCTCTGAAATCTATGATAGTATTCTTGAAAACAATCTTTTAATGTATTATTGAATAAAATATTAGTTTATTATCAAAGAAAAAAACAATAGCCATAATATGGACTTTTGTAAATGCTGTGATACTATAGGGCCTTTCGCACCGCAGGAACCTTTTCATAGTACCAGAGCTAATTGTGGAACTACCCACTTTTCGGCGTGTTCGCAGCACCAGAACTGGGAGCGATTTTAGTACCGGAATTTAGTATTTTAGTTCTGCCTTTTTCGAGAACCAAATTAGCTCCTACTCCGGAGCAGGGTCTAACCAGCACAACTGGTACTAATCGTGACATAAGTAGACATTGATTGGCCAAATGCGTACAAAAACACCCTCACCCGCCATGATTTAAAACGCTGTGTAAACATACTGTAAACATGTCAACTTATTTTGCAAGTATGGAGAACAGCGATAGATGGACTGACGCTGAAGTGCAGGCACTTGTATCAAATGTGGCACTGCCAGTTGTCGTTGGAGATTCTTAGTCCTCCTTTCCGTTCTTTCAATCACTTTACGTATACGTCGACTTTCCACGTCCATTATTGTGAAACCCGCGAGACACAACAAAAACACCGCTCCGATCACAGCGTCCTCCATCCTCCTGTTGTTAACGTTGTTCTTTGTTTCTGTTGTTGAACGCCGCGCACAAATGACGTCGCTGTCGACCGGCTTACGTCACTTCTTAGTACATACACTCGGTGCGAATGCAACCCTTTAAATGGTACTGGGAAATAGTTCGCGCAAAATCGTCCCAGTACTTTAGTACCGTACATTTAGTTCTGGAACTAAAGTGGTGCGAAAGGGCCTTATTATGCTCAGATAACGATTTCACCATTAACTCTTAACCTGAACAGTTTATGTTGCTGTATATGGTATCATTGTAATCCTTGACCATCAAAACATAGGGGTAGACATCACATTTTCTATGTTATCATGTTTGGTTCAGGAGCTATGACACAAAATACATAATTTGGTTATGGAGGAAAGTAAAATGGTCGCTGCCACAACACCTTGGTGTTTTTGCGATGGCTCCATTTCTGAAAATGTTTAGGGCCGCAAACTATACAAGTGTACCAAGTTTCATGCTTTAATGACAAAGTGAACATTTTCACATATCACCTGGACCAATATATATGGGTCAAAGACATTTAAGAAATTTACAAAAGTGATTTTATGTCCATAGAAAGCACATTAAATGTAAGTAAAGTGTCTACTTTTAAGGTTTCAAATAAGTTTTTGGAGAACAATGTCAAAATTTGGTTGAAATAATATTACATTGTAATTCAGTGTAACAATATTTATGTAAAAATTCAAACATGCTTATTCTGACATGTACATATTAAAATATATAAAAGAATAAGGGAGCATATTAAATTTGATTGTGTTTTAAATGAGTAAAAAATACTGACAAATGGGCAAAACCTAGGATTAGGGCTGCCCTCGACTAAGGATTTTTCTGGTCGACTAGTAGTCGTTCATTTTAAGCATTAGTCGACTAATCGCACGTTTATTAATAAACCATTTAAATCATTATGAGCCTTTAATTAATAGGCCTGTCGCAATAATCAATATATCGACTTATCGCGC
>NW_015505289.1:1363091-1367517 GCF_001515645.1 Sinocyclocheilus grahami | reverse complement strand
ACCGGCTTACGTCACTTCTTAGTACATACTCTCGGTGCGAATGCAACCCTTTAAATGGTACTGGGAAATAGTTCGCGCAAAATCGTCCCAGTACTTTAGTACCGTACATTTAGTTCTGGAACTAAAGTGGTGCGAAAGGGCCTTATTATGCTCAGATAACGATTAACTCTTTAACTCTTAACCTGAACAGTTTATGTTGCTGTATATGGTATCATTGTAATCCTTGACCATCAAAACATAGATCACATTTTCATATCGTATTATGACACAAAATACATAATTTGGTTATGGAGGAAAGTAAAATGGTCGCTGCCACAACACCTTGGTGTTTTTGCGATGGCTCCATTTCTGAAAATGTTTAGGGCCGCAAACTATACAAGTGTACCAAGTTTCATGCTTTAATGACAAAGTGAACATTTTCACATATCACCTGGACCAATATATATGGGTCAAAGACATTTAAGAAATTTACAAAAGTGATTTTATGTCCATAGAAAGCACATTAAATGTAAGTAAAGTGTCTACTTTTAAGGTTTCAAATAAGTTTTTGGAGAACAATGTCAAAATTTGGTTGAAATAATATTACATTGTAATTCAGTGTAACAATATTTATGTAAAAATTCAAACATGCTTATTCTGACATGTACATATTAAAATATATAAAAGAATAAGGGAGCATATTAAATTTGATTGTGTTTTAAATGAGTAAAAAATACTGACAAATGGGCAAAACCTAGGATTAGGGCTGCCCTCGACTAAGGATTTTTCTGGTCGACTAGTAGTCGTTCATTTTAAGCATTAGTCGACTAATCGCACGTTTATTAATAAACCATTTAAATCATTATGAGCCTTTAATTAATAGGCCTGTCGCAATAATCAATATATCGACTTATCGCGCAATATATAAGAATAAGGGAGCATATTAAATTTGATTGTGTTTTAAATGAGTAAAAAATACTGACAAATGGGCAAAACCTAGGATTATGGCTGCCCTCGACTAAGTATTTTTCTGGTCGACTAGTAGTCGTTCATTTTAAGCATTAGTCGACTAATCGCACGTTTATTAATAAAACATTTAAATCATTATGAGCCTTTAATTGCCTATATATAGGCCTGTTGCAATAATCAATATATCGACTTATCGCGCGATATATGTACATGACCTCAATTTATGGTGATGCAATATATTGCCCATTATATTTACTTAAAAATTAATGTCCCCATGTTTTTTTACATTCCACTTGCACCTGTGTCTTTTGCAGGTTCTCATACATAATGTGGTGTAGTCGGTGCTAGTTCAAATAAAAAAAATGCTTAAAAATATATCGAAAATGAGCCTTTAATTAATAGGCCTGTCGCAATAATCAATATATCGACTTATCGCGCAATATATGTACACAACCTCAATTTATGGTGATGCAATATATTGCCCATTATATTTACTTAAAAATTAATGTCCCCATGTTTTTTGGCATTCCACTTGCACCTGTGTCTTTTGCAGCTTCTCATACATAATGTGGTGTAGTCGGTGCTAGTTCAAATAAAAAAAATGCTTCTACAAACAAAGTTTCATCTGCAGATATGGCCTTGTTTAGGGATCTGTGCCTTTGTGCATACGGACATCTGACTGCTAAGTAGTGATTGTGTTTTTCAGCAATAGTGTGCACCCTTAATTCACACAGAAAAGAAGGTCAGGAAAAATCTCCATACAAGTTATTTTTGCAGTTTTCTTTTTTCTACTTGTTTGCATTTTTTGTTAGAAAATATTTATTTACTATTTATTCAGGTTTTTTAAGGCATCTAATATTTTGATACTTAATTTCCTTAATTCTTAAAAATTAAAAGTTTGTTGTCATTTGGAAATGTGTAGGCCTTCTTGCATTATTATGCTGTTACATTATGATTATATATTCAGTGGCATAAAATGGTCTTTAAAATGACAATAATATAGCTTATCGCAATTATTTCTGGGGCAATATATCGCACAACAAAAAGTTGTTATCGTGACAGGCCTACCTACATAGCCTAATAAGCGCTCAAGCACACGCATAAAGCTTGCCACAGCGCACCGGCAGAAGCTAGGAGTATGAATGTGTCAGGGAAAAACAGTAAGGAGGCTACATTAACATTTTAATAATTCACTGTTAAACAAGTGCTTTCTTTGTTTCGGTTTAAGAGATGAACTCGGCGACACCGACTCGTCGTCTCCGCAGTAGTGATGCGCCTGTGTGCATGTTTGCATAAAACCATGAGGAGTAAAACAAACAAAATGTCAGCAGAGTAGTGATTGTGTTTTTCAGCAATAGTGTGCACCCTTAATTCACACAGAAAAGAAGGTCAGGGAAAAATCTCCATACAAGTTATTTTTGCAGTTTTCTTTTTTCTACTTGTTTGCATTTTTTGTTAGAAAATATTTATTTACTATTTATTCAGGTTTTTTAAGGCATCTAATATTTTGATACTTAATTTCCTTAATTCTTAAAAATTAAAAGTTTGTTGTCATTTGGAAATGTGTAGGCCTTCTTGCATTATTATGCTGTTACATTATGATTATATATTCAGTGGCATAAAATGGTCTTTAAAATGACAATAATATAGCTTATCGCAATTATTTCTGGGGCAATATATCGCACAACAAAAAGTTGTTATCATGACAGGCCTAGTCTAATAAGCGCTCAAGCACACGCATAAAGCTTGCCACAGCGCACCGGCAGAAGCTAGGAGTATGAATGTGTCAGGGAAAAACAGTAAGGAGGCTACATTAACATTTTAATAATTCACTGTTAAACAAGTGCTTTCTTTGTTTCGGTTTAAGAGATGAACTCGGCGACACCGACTCGTCGTCTCCGCAGTAGTGATGCGCCTGTGTGCATGTTTGCATAAAACCATGAGGAGTAAAACAAACAAAATGTCAGCAGCTGGAATGTGAAAAGATCGTTCCACACGTGCTTGAGATCTTTGCAAATAAGTATATCAGATGCAGATGTATTTTGCTGCTGTGTAAAATGATGAAACGCATCATGACACTCGAAAAATCGCCTACTAAACAATAAACGTCTGTGAGGAATTCAAATCAAGCTTCGTGTGCATCTTACCTCATACACGGTGTTTTGTATTGGACATTAATCCTGTATGGAGTCCTTTGGCTTCCTGGTCTTTCTCGTGTATTGCAGAAGGAACACAGATGCATGTGATTAGCACGCAGCACGAGCGCTGCATTCAGACGAAAACATCCATGTGCTGGTTACTGCAAGATCTATAGTCTATACTGTCTTCCCGAGTTCAATGGTACAGAATAAAGACATGTCCGTATTATTGTAATGGATCAGTACAGCAGTCCTCACGTCCAGTGCATGCGCCCTCTGGTGATGATGCACATGCACACAATCATGCAGATGTTGCAACCAAACGGAATCATATCTGAATAACATTTTGTTATACTCCCCGAATGTTCGATGAGGGAATTTGTGAATATGCATGCGACAATATTTCAATCAAAAACTTAAACTTTGAAATCAACACCGTCATGGGCTATTTTTTCATGTAACCTGGGGCGTTGAATATTGGATTCCATTACACACACCTGTAAGCTGAATAAGGCGCAAATGAAACATATAGGCTATGCATACAAATAACTACTTGATGATAATCGTTTGTTGAGGAATGTATCAGCATGCGAAAGCAACAGATTGCATGTTCATAATACAGAGCGCAAACCTATGCAAATGCACCTGGAGTTTACTTTCAGACAACGCGTGTCACTATCAGAAACGAGACTAAAATGCATCTGGTATAGAAATACCAGCTGCTAACTAATAATTAATAACATTAAAGAGGTCATATGATGTTGCTAAAAAGAACAGTATTTGGTGTAATGAAATGTGTTTGTGGTTTAAGGTTCAAAAAACACATTATTTTCCACATACTGTACATTATTGTTTCTCCTCTATGCCCCGCCTTTCTGAAACGCGTCGATTTTTACAAAGCTCATCGGTCTGAAAAGCGAGGTGTGCTGTGATTGGCCAGCTATCCAGTGCGTTGTGATTGGCCGAATAACTCAAGCGTGTGACGGAAATGTTTCACCCCCTCACCATACTGTGATGCTGTGTCCGGCCGGAGCAACCAGACAAAAACATTAAAACCCATTATAAACGAGGCATTTGTTGCATCCAGTGGGGACATAATTACTGATTATAATGACTTATACTGTCTTTTTATGCATTGCGTTGCATTGCATCGCGCAGCGTAAACAAAAAACTATGTCTGCTTTTGTGATTAGAGAAATGACAAACAACAAGCACTACTCTACACTGCCCAAAACTCGTGTTTGAATCGTCAGTGGCACATTCTTTAAATATGAAAACGTACTTACAGTCTGTGAGTCAAAACAGACGGCATTGTAGTCTACTCTCCCAGGATCAGGAAA
>NW_015505289.1:1352560-1363060 GCF_001515645.1 Sinocyclocheilus grahami | reverse complement strand
TCAGTGGCAAATTCTTTATATATAAAAAACTTACTTACAGTCTGTGAGTCAGAACAGCCGGCATTATAGTCTACTCTCCCAGGATCAGGAAACAGTCCTCCATAAAATGCTCTGCACACATCTGAATATTTGGGTTGAACTGTTCTGGAACGGTGTTTGGCAGCCATATCACCCTGTTGCCCAAGGCTGGTTACCCACTGAAGCTAAGCAGGGTTGAGCCTGGTCAGTACCTGGATGGGAGACCTCCTGGGAAAACTAGGTTGCTGCTGGAAGAGGTGTTAGTGAGGTGGTGTGTGGTGGGCGTTCTGGCACACTATGGCTGCCGTCGCATCATCCAGGTGGGATGAGGAGATACCCCCTGACAATGTAAAGCGCTTTGAGTGCCTAGAAAAGTGCTATATAAATGTAATGAGTTGTTATTATTATTATTATTATTATTATTATTATTGTAAATACAACTTAACCACTGATTTCTAGTCGTGTCCTCTTTTGGAAGACCTAACAAAGTAGTTTCGCTTTCACAACTAAACAAATCTTCCCACATAGTGAGGTAGACATGTGGGGGCGTGTTAGAACGAGCCGTTTTAGGTAGGCGTGGCTGACTCTTAACTTTTATAAAGAATATCTCTTTGGATTTGAGACTTTAGTCTTTGCAACTTTACAGATCTTCTTTATGCACCAAGAGCTTGTAACACCCAAAGAGAAAAGAAAAATTGAAATCGCATCATATGACCCTTTAAATAGAATAGAAAACTAAAATAGTAAAACTAAAATATAAAATGTTTTACACATTTAAATAACAATAATAAATAAAGAAAAAAAATCACAAAGGTGGTAGATCTTCAGTCCACAATTAAGGACCCATGTATATGGAAACTGTATAACGTTAAATTGTTTTTGTTGTTGTTGTTGTTTTTTGCAGTGGTGTATAAAGTACCTGAAAGCCGTACTCAAGTAAAAGTATAGATATCTTACCATAAAATTACTTTGGTAGAAGTTGAAGTCACCGTTTAGAATATTACTTGAGTAAAAGTCTTAAAGTATGTGATATTTATTGTACTTAAGTACGAAAAGTATTTTTTAAATCTTAAACGTACTTAAGTATTGAAAGTAAAAGTACAAGTAAATTCAAAATGGAAAAGAAGCAAATAAATATGTATATAAAAAAAATTAATACACCGCTTGAGTAGCAAGATTGTGTTCAGTTTTAACTCGTTCTTCCATTTTGTATCTTTGGGTTAGAATAAGAAGCACTTCTTCTGGTACTTGGTGTCTTTTATTCCAACATAAGAAAACATTTCTGGAATCTGCATCTGGAATAGCATTTAGATGTATTTACACAGTTTAATGTATCTCAGAGGGGACATGGATGCATTTAACCTGCAGTTACAGATGCATAAATAATGTTTTGTTTTTAACAATACGTTGAATACTGATATTTGAAATGATTTTAAAACATGAAAAAAATTGTAGAAATGTGAAATTAAAACCACCAGTAGGTGGCAGCAAGTGACTGTTAATGAGTGAGTCATTGAGCTTCAACAGATTCGTTCAAACGGCTGATTCATTCAGGAACAAAGCATTTAAAGGGGTCATATGATGTGATTTCAATTGCTCGTTCTAACACGCCCCCACATATCTACATCACTATGTGGGAAGATTTGCATAACGCCGCCCAAATGTTCACGCAAAGAAAGAAGGCGTAACTTTTATTCTCGCTGTAGTATTTTTGTTGCCGCTGCCATGTCATGAAGGCGCTGTGTGCTTCGTTGTGAAAGCGAAACTACTTTGTTTGGCCTTCCAAAAGAGGATGATAGAGGGCTGTTCTGACTCAAAGACTGTAAGTAAGTTTTTTTTTATATTTAAAGAGTTTTTATATTTTATATTAAAAGCAAGTTTTTTGGGCAGTGTAGAGTAGGGCTTGTTGTTTGTCATTTCTCCGATCACAAATGCAGACATGGTTTTATGTTTACGTGGCGCGATGCAACGCAACGTGTAAAACGACAGTATAAGTCATTATAATCCATAATTATGTCCCCACTGGATGCAATGAATGCCTCGTTTATAATGGGTCTTCATGTTTTTGTCGTAAACACCATTGCTCAGAGACGCAAAACAGTGCTGAGATCTTTGTTTGGAACTATTTTTGTTGGCAATAACAAGCAATATTATGTCTAAAATGTAAGTCACTTATTGCTAACTTTACTGAACTTGTATAAAATTATTATTAAATGTGTTATCAAGCTGATATCTGCAGAAAAACGGTACTCTTTGTGTGATAAGATTAACTATATTCAATTATATAAATATAAAAAGCATTCAGGCATTCTACAATTTAGAATGCCTGGAATTTTGAGTTTTAATAGACTAATAAATCACGTGCGTGCACTCTGTGTGTCATTTGGTGATATACTCGATAAAGTCAGATCGCACATCATTACAACACTTACCGTATTATCGCAGACGATGCTGTGTATCGCACACCCCAGACTCGGCTTGAGTGGAAAATGAATCATCCGCGGTTGTGCGCGCACTTGTTTGCACATGAGCAAAGGTCTTTTTAGTCTTAATTGCAAACGCCAGACCATTGATTCGCCAAACCTGCTTTCCTGCAGTCCGTGTTTTTCTGACTTCTGTCTATTTTGTAGTAAGTAACGAATATGCTTCGGGGAAATGTATCGGAGTAAAAGTATACATTTTAATTAGGAAATGTAGTGGAGTAAAAGTAAAAGTTGGCTGAAATATAAAAACTCAAGTAAAGTACAGATACTCCCCAAAAAATGATTAAGTACTGTAACGAAGTATTATTACTTCATTACATTACACCAGTTTTTTGTAATGTTAAAAGTAATATGTAAATCATGAATTATTTCTAAAATGAAATTCATTTAAACATCAGACAATGTTTATTACAGACTATTCCTAGTCATAACTGGATTCTTTTTTTTAATGAAATGTAGTAAAACTAACTTTACTAAAGTAACATCACTAAACTTGTACATTCATTTTTTGTATTTTTTTTTGTATTTAGACCTAACTGTAATTAACACCATTAGTTTTCATAAAAACATGTTAAACTTTTTCTGCTGTAAAAACATACACTTCATTAAACTGAAAAATTTGGAAAATATGTATTTGAAACACCTGCATGATGACATGAAGTAATTATAACCAGTAGGTGGAGGTAGTGATCCACATATGGTGGACTCTGCTCTCTGGAAACACAAAGTTCTAACAAACTTAATTTTTAAACAAACACTTTTTCAGTCAACATTCAGTAACTCTATGTAATGTTAAGAGAAAAGGCAATAAACATGATACATTTTGCAATGGCAAACAAGTTAGTAAAGAGAAGAGCAAGAGAATAACTACTATAAAAACTGAGTAACAAACAGTGCATAAGCCATGACTAAGTCTTGTTTAAACCTTCTTGCATGCATAGCAATAAGAAGTTATAATTGCGTGTGACCTGCAAATGTACATGTTACACTGACTGCACATCATACTGGTTTTTGTGTTCCTCTTTGATTCACAGACCTGACACCTTTTCCTCTTGCTGGGGGTTGATACTGGGGAGGAGCTGGGTTTTTTGGCTGTAAAGCATGCTCGTGTTTTCATCACCTTATATTAGAGGCTAGCAGAGGACGTCGTCTTTTTCTGAAGAGCATGCTTGTGCTTGTATCACCATATTCTGAGAGGCTGGCGAGCGGGGAACGTAATGCCGTCTTTTCATGTAGGGAGCCACCAGAGTTTCCCCTAGTTCTTCCAGGTAGAGCCTCCTTTTGAAGTTTTTCCCTTTGTTCCATGAGGGATTTATCTCCGTCCACAGTACGAATGAATTGTAGGTGGAGACATCCAACATGTTGAAGAAAATCACCATGGGCCAACGAGCTGTCTTTCTTTGGCATGTGTAAGTGGCAACAACCTGGAAGTGAAATGACATGCAAAACATTTACATGTGCACTTGGCAGATGCTTTTATCCAAAGTAACATTGCATTCAAAGTATACATTTATATTTGATCAGTTACTGCTTTCCCTGGCAATCGAACCCATGATCTGAGCATTGCTTTAGCTCACCAGCTGACAATTCAATTAACTTTATTTGGGCCATTTGTTCCTAAAGTCGCAAAGAAACGGAAGTAGCAACAAAATTCTTACATATTGTGACGTCCGATTGTAATAGTCAATAAAGAAAAAAAAGATTTATAATTAGCATTTAAAAATATACTGTATATGCTTAATTTTCATTTCATGCAGAAAATGTCTAAATAATGCAAAGTAGTAAAATACCTTGTTAAGGTTGTCAACTCTGCCTTTGGTCTGGTTGTAGTCTAGAATTATCTTTGGCTTCTTGTGATCTTTGTCGCTTACTTTGGCATCTCTGTGGAAAGTGCTCATCAACAGCACATTTTTTATTTTTTCTGGGGCAGTAGGACACAAGAGTGTGCGTATCAGTGAAGGCGAACATGGATGATAATCGGGCCCTGTCCTTCATTGACAGGAGTGCAGGTGGGAGCTCAGGTTTGTTTGATCTGACTGTTCCGATCATGGTCATTTTCCTTCGGAGCAGCTCCTCACCGAGGCCATACGAGGTGAAAAAGTTGTCACACGTGACGGTGTGTCCCTCTAAACCGTCTGTCATGTCCAGGACCACTCGTATTCCCTGGTTCTTTTCTGACTTGACGTCGGCAGCTTTGCCAGTGTAGATCTGCATGTTCCACACATAGCTCGAGCTGGAATCGCATGCTGTCCAGATTTTAATGCCATACTTGCCCGGTTTACTTGGCATGTATTGTTTGAAGGGACAGTGTCCTCTGAAACGGACCAGGCACTCGTCCACAGTGACGTTTGGGCCTGGATTGTACAAGAGTGGCAGGCGTTCGACCCATTTATCCCAGATGTTCCTTACTGGTGCCAGCTTGTCCCTTTTCTGTTGGCTAGGCTCTTTATCGCTTTTGTAAAAGCAGAAGACCCTTGACAAATTAGTAAAACTTTTCAGTGACATGGTAGCACGAAAAATTGCCCTCCCTGATACACCGTGCCATAAGCTACTCATGGGCTCATGGTGGGATCGATACACGCCTGCCAGAATCAACAGACCAAAAAAGGCCTGTAAGTCTGTCCAGTCCAGGTCCTTCCAGGTATCACGAAATACACGTTTCCCCTCTAAATTGGTCATTTCAATCAAAATCGGTTTAATATCATCTGGGAAAAACAATTCAAATGTTGATCTTATGTCTTCAGCATTGGCACATGCCAGCCTGGTTGGTCCAGGGGTCATTTTGATGATACGATGAGCTGGTAATCTCTCTCGTTGTTCCGGAGGAGGAGGTGCTGGAGTCCACAATATGTTTCGGTTTTTGGACTCATAAGCCGCCTCTGTGTCAGCAGTGACCTCTGACTCTTCTTCATCAGTAGAGAGGTAGTCTGGGTTGAACTCTGTATTGTCCTCTGTTTCAGAAGCTTCATTAAAGAGCTCCAGCTCAGCTTCTCCATCCAGATCCCTTTCCTCTTCCATCCATTTATTACTCGTAGTATGTAGTGTCGCATCTTTTTCCTCTTTCATCCCTCCATCACTTGTTGTATGTTGGGTCGTGTCTCTTTCCTCTTCCATCCCTCCATCACTTGTCGTACGTAGGTCTGCATCTCTTTGCTCTTCACTGGACTCATATAAATGAGCCAGGGACTCCACAACACTAAACCGCCTCTTCATTGTGCAGCCACAGAATGAACTGCAAGCAAGGTTCTGGGAAATCACATTTATAATTTTATTTGTTACACTTGATGGGATCAAATGTTCTCTAATATGAAAAGCTCATAAGTGAGCTAGATCTTTAAATCTAGTATAATGTGCACAGGTTTGAGTGATAGTTCGGTTGATTAGATATCATTATCTGGCTATGAAAATAATGAATAATGGAAGCCTACAAAATGTCCTCATTAAAGTAGTCAAACAAACTTGTCGTTCTTCATTGCATATAAAGTGAATGGTTTTGAAATATTGTTTTTGAAATATTTTAATTTAATAAAGACAAATTCTGCAATGATTAAAATCACATATTCTGAGAGAGAGAGAGAGAGGGGCTTATCCCTTGTTTACACTGCACATGTCTGCGGGCATTATGGCTCTGATGAGGTTTTGTTCCGTCCTCCACGCAGTGCCAACTCACACCAGGAGCAAAGCAACTGGATTTGTGAGACCACGAGATTTGCCTGTCGGACATTGTTTTCTTGGTTTTTCTCTTTTTTCTTTTTCTTTTTGGGGTTCTATCATGATTTAGTTGGCTAAATAGTTGTTTTGTCCGGTTTAATTGTGTTTATTGTTGTGCTGTAGCCTACAGACAAAGTTAATACACTTAAAGGTCCAGTTATAATCGACAAGGATAAAATATTGTAGCTGTGTTTTAGTCTGCACAAATTTTATTTGTTACACTTGATGGGATCAAATGTTCTCTAATATGAAAAGTTCATAAGTGAGCTAGATCTTTAAATCTAGTATAATGTGCACAGGTTTGAGTGATAGTTCGGTTGATTAGATATCATTATCTGGCTATGAAAATAATGAATAATGGAAGCCTACAAAATGTCCTCATTAAAGTAGTCAAACAAACTTGTCGTTCTTCATTGCATATAAAGTGAATGGTTTTGAAATATTGTTTTTGAAATATTTTAATTTAATAAAGACAAATTCTGCAATGATTAAAATCACATATTCTGAGAGAGAGAGAGAGGGGCTTATCCCTTGTTTACACTGCACATGTCTGCGGGCATTATGGCTCTGATGAGGTTTTGTTCCGTCCTCCACGCAGTGCCAACTCACACCAGGAGCAAAGCAACTGGATTTGTGAGACCACGAGATTTGCCTGTCGGACATTGTTTTCTTGGTTTTTCTCTTTTTTCTTTTTCTTTTTGGGGTTCTATCATGATTTAGTTGGCTAAATAGTTGTTTTGTCCGGTTTAATTGTGTTTATTGTTGTGCTGTAGCCTACAGACAAAGTTAATACACTTAAAGGTCCAGTTATAATCGACAAGGATAAAATATTGTAGCTGTGTTTTAGTCTGCACAGCGCATTTTTTTTGTATTTGAACTGTGCGGCTTTTGACACAGCGTCCGACAAAAATAGACTAGGTGCCTATCTTTAGAGAAGCAGCAAGGAGAGACGCTTCTGGGACGTGCCACGGCATGGCTGGTATAAATGCAAGCATTGACTAGATTAGCCGCGATCAACTCCGGTGGCCGTGTCAGAGCCGTAACGCACTGCAGACGTGTGCAGTGTAATGGTCCTTGCACACTGATCTGAAACTCTCGTTCAAAATTTTCGCACGTTAAAAAATAAATACGACTTCACTTTGTGTCAATCACGTTTACACAGTGCCTCCGAAACTTTTGTCCGGCATAAAGAAAAATTAGATCGGTTTCAATTTTCTGCGTTTTTCGCATCTGTAATAATAAAAAATAATAATAATTCCTTTCATTTATACAGCGCTTTTCTGAGCACTCAAAAGCGCTTTACATGGAAGGGGGGATCTATGTAATCTGTATCAAGCATTTTGAGAGGTTTTTTGACAATTTAGAGTCACCGTACAAGAGAACGCCAAAATCCAGAATGGCGTCTGACAAGTGTGTGCCTGTATCCTAATGTTCATACTATGTATGCGAGTTTAGAATAACCCTGTGTTCCATTCGGAAGGGCTCATCCCTACGCCCTAATCCCTTTAAAGGGTTTACCCTCTGCAGTGAGAGCTTCGAAAGGATGAAGGGTGTAGGGGTCAATGCACTTCTGCGTCATCTTAATGAGATGATCAAGGAGATGCCTTTGTTGCACATTTTGTATGCTGGTTGACCCCCAGTCGTCTTTACATTAAAATATAATGTATATTTGTATATGTAATGTAATATGTATTTGTAATGTATATTATGTCTATGTATTTGAAACATTTGAATGGACTAATAAAGGTAGCTGTAAAGTATTTTTGTTGAAGTACAATGTTTTAACCATAATAATGTACCAAATCTAACTCGTATAAATATTACAGTAGTATAGAAAAAATACTATACATATATTCATAGGTAAAGTCAAAGTCTGTGACACCAAATTTCCCTGTGCAAAGGATCATGGGGACCCGAAGTGTCCATCAGTTGTACCCTTCGAAATCCTTCATTCCGAAGGGCCCTTTGAAGTGGCCAGTTTTGAGCACTTTGGGTTGGAACGACCCTTCAATACGGCGGCCATGTTTGTTTTCACGCCGAAGTGCCCTTCGGAGGGAGATATATCCTGTTTGGAACGCACTGTAAGTGTGTCCCAAAGCATAGTATGTTGAAAAGAGTATGCCAAAAGTCCCCGGATGGTCTACTATTTCAAGTAGATTTTTGAAGTGTGGATCTGTGTACACTCTAATGGCTAATATTGGCCACAATCCATTGCGCTGGCGGATGTGCGTGGTTGGCGGTTAAATAGAGAGGTTTAGATAAAGGGGTTTGAGATCAAAATTTAACCTGGTAAACAATGTGAATTTTATTAACATCCATTTGGCCATTAACTTTTAAATGCATCATTATGCAAAAAAAAAAAAAGAGAGCAGAGTTCTCTGCATAAAGACCCACGGCTGACAGATCAACGTGCTGCTATTTTTCTCTCTGATATGGTAGGAAGTTAAATGAAATGAAATGTGGAGGATGTTAATTGTGACAAGATGATTGACAGGCC
The DNA here is from genome assembly GCF_001515645.1 of Sinocyclocheilus grahami. NCBI lineage: Eukaryota > Metazoa > Chordata > Actinopteri > Cypriniformes > Cyprinidae > Sinocyclocheilus > Sinocyclocheilus grahami. The sequence goes on along the minus strand of NW_015505289.1, from coordinate 1,354,351 downwards.
AGTACAGTGACAGGGTGCGTGTAACTATCATAGACTGTATAAAAACATGGACGTAGTGTCTGTAACGTCACCCGTAGGTTTCTGAAGAGGGTTTATGAAGCTCAAAGTGGGCGGGGCCGGCCATCGTCATCTTGGCCGCGCGTCACTCCCGGATAATCGAAAATGGGCAAAGAGGCGGGAGCTGGTTGCTGAAACCCCGCCCACCTAGCTCAACGGTGGTGACCGCAGCGGCAATCCACCTGTCACTCAAGTGGCCACGCCCTTAATTATGCAGAACTTTAAGGCTTAATATAATTTAAACGGATGAGCTATAAAAAAAAATGCACCCCCCTCACAGTTGTCATGAAAGGCAAAATTAGCTATATAGACCAAAATAATTTTTTGAACCAGGCTGTAAACATATATTTTTTTTCTGCTGTAAATTTGGGCATTTTAAACATGGGGAGTCTATGGGACTGACTCCCTTTTGGAGCCAGTCGATGAATTGCAGTTTTAGTCACTTCCGTGTTGGTTTCACAACTGGGAGGTTGGCGCTTGGTAACTATGCGACAGAGCAGTCCGTTAAAGACTCAATTGCCTACTCTTCTACTACACACTCAAAAGTGTGTACTTTTTCTTCACCAAAAGAGTACATACTTTAAGGCGTGGGACGCCGCATGAGTGTGTGTGTCCATACCTGAGACATACTGCCAGTCTCTGTTCAGGATCAATTGGTTCACGGAAAATGGTGGTTTACTTGTTAAAATGTGGCTCCAGTATCGCTAGCAAAGCATCAAACTGAGCCACTGAAATCCTGAAGAAGTCCATTTTGAATCGCTTGGGATAATTCTGCAGCTCCTTGATAAGGAGGTGGAACTCTCTTTCCTCTCTACGCAGTCTCAGGATTGGATGGACCAAATATTTCCTCTTTCTTTTTAAGAGGACAACAAAATGATCCTCATTGCTTGAAGACTTCATTTTGTATTGTTATATAGTGCACTATATCGGGTGTCAGCCATTTTGTAGTGCTGTCCGAATTCTGAGTGAACAAGTTCATTCCCTACATTCGTTCACTACTTTTTACCCACAATCCTCTCTGATTTTGAGTGTACAACAGATGTTGTATGTTCTGATATAGTGCACTCAACTGCCATACACTATTTAGGGATTAGTGTATGCAGTGGCGTAACTTTGCTTTGAAAAGTGGTGGGGACACCACACAACTTGTTTTGCTAGTTTAGTTTTTTTGCTTTTCAAAAATACATCGATGTACCAGGGGCGGCGCCAGAGAATTTTGAACGCAGGTGCTAGATCATTGACAGAGGGAGCTGGGCAATTCAGGGCTCTAGAGTCATTCTTCCCACTGGTCGCTCTTTTGCGATTTAATTTTCTCAGTTGGCTGCACGAGCACGGTTTTTTTTTTTAGCGCTACAACAAGCTGTTAATCAATGCATGCTGATGAACTTTTATGGTAGTTTATAGTTATATGGAAACGAAAGTAGTTAACATTCAACCCGTTCTTTTTCATCAGTAGTATTATTTGTGATTAGAATTTTGTGAACGGGAGTTCCTCTTTTGACATGCTATAAGCCGGGCTTCGGATGCTTTCACTTTCGATTTCACGATCTTGTCAGGTTTTACAATAAAATATAATTGTCTGTTTTGCTTACATCTATACACCTTTCACGTTTTAAGACAAAAAAAAAGATGGATTCATTATTTTTAATTAAAATGCACAACAACAATAAACCAGAATTCAATGACAAACTAGCTTACAAAACGTTAACAAAAACGAATAAGATGAGGCATGGC
>NW_015505289.1:1304296-1351889 GCF_001515645.1 Sinocyclocheilus grahami | reverse complement strand
TAGATAAAAAGTTTGATTTGTGTCAGCCATTTTGTAGTGCTGTCCGAATTCTGAGTGAACAAGTTCATTCCCTACATTCGTTCACTACTTTTTACCCACAATCCTCTCTGATTTTGAGTGTACAACAGATGTTGTATGTTCTGATATAGTGCACTCAACTGCCATACACTATTTAGGGATTAGTGTATGCAGTGGCGTAACTTTGCTTTGAAAAGTGGTGGGGACACCACACAACTTGTTTTGCTAGTTTAGTTTTTTTGCTTTTCAAAAATACATCGATGTACCAGGGGCGGCGCCAGAGAATTTTGAACGCAGGTGCTAGATCATTGACAGAGGGAGCTGGGCAATTCAGGGCTCTAGAGTCATTCTTCCCACTGGTCGCTCTTTTGCGATTTAATTTTCTCAGTTGGCTGCACGAGCACGGTTTTTTTTTTTAGCGCTACAACAAGCTGTTAATCAATGCATGCTGATGAACTTTTATGGTAGTTTATAGTTATATGGAAACGAAAGTAGTTAACATTCAACCAGTTCTTTTTCATCAGTAGTATTATTTGTGATTTGAAGGCAAGTCCCTCTTTTGACACGTTATAAGCCGTGCTTCGGATGCTTTCACTTTTCGTTTTACAATAAAATATAATTGTCTGTTTTGCTTACATCTATACACCTTTCACGTTTTAAGACAAAAAAAAAGATGGATTCATTATTTTTAATTAAAATGCACAACAACAATAAACCAGTATTCAATGACAAACTAGCTTACAAAACGTTAACAAAAACGAATAAGATGAGGCATGGCCTACAGCGTGTAAATGTTCTATAATGTATTAGCAAACACTAAAAATAAATCAAAATCACAGGAATCAAACAAAAAAGAGAGAGCCTCCATAGCATAAGGTATGGAAGCCCGTTTCTATGGAAGCCCATTCCCGCCACTGAATAAAAAAAAAAAAGAAAGGTAATTGCGACTTTTTGTCTCACAATTCAGACTTTTTTTCACAGAATTGTGAGATATAAACTTGCAATTGCGAGATATAGTCAGATATATACGTGCAATTCTGACTTTTTTCTCGCAATTGCGAGTTTATATCTCGCAATTCTGACTTTTTTTTCTCAGAATTGTGAGATTAACTCGCAATTGCGAGTTTATAAGTCCAATTTTGAGGGGGGAAAAAGGACTAATATGTTCTCAGAATTGCGAGTTTATATCTCACAATTCTGACAAAAAAAGTCAGAATTGCGTGATATAAACTCGCAATTGCGAGAAAAAAAGTCTGAATTGTGAGTTTATATCACGCAATTCTGACTTTATTTCTCAGAATTGCCAGTTTATATCTCTCAATTATGACTTTTTAACTCGAAATTTAACTCGAAAAAACCTTCTCTGCTTTAAGAAACTACGCCAGAGCGCGTACACACCTCACGCACCGGATGACGTGCACACGCCCAAAGACAGTTGGACATAGTGGTGTATTAGTGGTAAAAAATGATATAAATACTGTTCGGTTTCTCGCACAAACCGATCGTTTCGTGTCTTAGGACATCAGTGTGTCGTCACGAGCCGCAGGGTTTAATTTGGATTTGTCTGTGCATGTTTTTTTTACTCTCATAAATTTTGTTACCATTGCCATGCATTATACGACTGATAGACTGCAATGGCTGGAGTTAAAAATCATCATATGTGTTCTACTGAAGAAACAAAGTCACCTACATCTTGGATGCCCTGGGGGTAAGCAGATAAACATCACATTTTCATTTTTGGGTGAACTATCCCTTTAAGGGAATCCACAATACATGTAAGGCAAAAAATATATATATTAAAAGCCCCCTAGTGAGATGATTACCTGCTGTGTGCGGTTCTGCGCAGAACCTGCTTGTATCAAACGAGCCAATAGCGTCACACTTTCTTTTTAGTGTTCTGCATTGTTGCTTTTTGTGCTTGTATGTTTTTATTTGCGCTTGCGTCGCTTTATGTATTTCATATTTAGTAACTCTAAAGCCATGCCAATAAAGTGAATCTCAGTCAGAATGTCTGCGTATAGACAACATTGAGGATATTGTGTTATAGCCTCATCCATTCATTTGTTTGTCTGTTCTGCATTATAGATGCGCTAAAAGTCTCATGACTTCATTTCTACGTGCATGATTGGTTTATTTTATTTGACAAATTATTTAATAATTGCTGTGTTTATATAGTCTCAGCCAAATTTTTATTTTTTTTATTTTTACAATGATGGATCAAATCTGACCGGGAACGCACTTGTGTGTTCAGATGGCTATAATAGGAAAAGTCACCAAGCCTTGTGGAAATGTGGATCTATCGCATCTGATTAAAATGACCACAGAGACAAAATGGCAGCAGCTGGAATGTGAAAAGATCCTTCCACACGTGCATAAGATCTTTGCACATATCAAATATATTATTTCTGTCTGTTTATAAAATAATACTATGAAACGCATCCTGATATTTGTGGGGGGGTGGGTATTTAAAAAAAACAACAACCTTGTAATCAAACATCTCTGCTATTTTATTTTATTCAAATCAAGCTTCGTGTGCATCTTACCTCATACACGGTGTTTTGTATTGGACATTAATCCTGTATGGAGTCCTTTGGCTTCCTGGTCTTTCTCGTGTATTGCAGAAGGAACACAGATGCATGTGATTAGCACGCAGCACGAGCGCTGCATTCAGACGAAAACATCCATGTGCTGGTTACTGCAAGATCTATAGTCTATACTGTCTTCCCGAGTTCAATGGTCCAGAATAAAGACATGTCCGTATTATTGTAATGGATCAGTACAGCAGTCCTCACGTCCAGTGCATGCGCCCTCTGGTGATGATGCACATGCACACAATCATGCAGATGTTGCAACCAAACGGAATCATATCTGAATAACATTTTCGACGTTCGATGAGGGAATTTGTGAATATGCATGCGACAATATTGCAATCTAACTGGAACGTTGCAATCAATACAGTCATAAGCTGGTTTTTAATTTGATGTTAAATAGTTTTAATGGGATGTTAAATATTGGATTCCATTATTAGTTATGCATACAAATAACTACTTGATAATTATTGTTGTGGAATGTATCAGCAGCATGCGAAAACCACAGGTTGCAGGTTCAGAATACAGTAGGAGGGGCCTAAAACTGAGGCAATAATGAGGCTATATCATCATTTAAACCTGTGCAAATGTACCTGGAGTTTACTATCAGACAACTAGTTACTATCAGAAACATAAATGTTATTATTATTATTTATTTATTTGCGATATATAATCATTGTGCGCTCTCTTTTGGTCAGAATAGTACAAATGCGACATTTATTCCATTCAACTTTACTGAAAATGAATGAATTATTATTATTATTATTATTATTATTTTTTTACAATTTACTGATTTTTAAATAATGTATTATTATTATTATTTTTGACCACTAGTGGCCGCCACAGTACACTGACACCTTCCGGTCATATCCTTTCTCAATAATTCAATCCAAAAATATGTCTGCGTTAACAAATAATTTATGAAACTATATTACAGAACTCCTACTGAGAATTATGCATTATCACAGGCCAACTAATTTTCTGCTTCCCCCTATCAAGACATTGCAATTGCCTGAAAGACAATTGTTTTTACAATCAAACGTATTCTGCAACAAAAGTCCTCATGCATCATTTCATAAAAGCACTTCTTCCCACTTTCTTTGATGCCAGCCCATTTTAATTACTGTTGAACTTGCTCATTTGCAGTATTCAAAAGTCACTAATTAAAGTGTTTGGGTGCAGCTTTGTGTTGAACTGCCTCACCCATCACCATCACTAGTGTGAGATCATCCAGACAAACGCCAAATCCTTTCATTTCCCTTATCACGGAGGAATGCGACACATCAAAGCGGTTCAGGTAAGAGAATATCATAACTTTATTCCATCTAAAGCTCAATGCATTGAGCTCATTTGTGTTGCATTTAGCGGCTTTAGCTCCTCTGGCTAATGTCGGCTAGCAGACAGTTTATGACATGAAGAACACAGCCACGTATAAATGTAACATACTGAAAACAGACATTTTCATATTTATTTTGAGGAATGCAATGTGAAATTCGTGGATAGTTATTGTTTGGCTAGTTAACGTTAGCTTGCTAAAAATAAACAAAATTTAGTCATTTAACAGTAGAGTCCAAATTGATTTGAAATGGCTGAAAGTGCCATTAATAATTCTTATTTTTAATATTTAGATAAACACCAGAGGCAAAAGTACAACTAACTTTATTTACTCTTCCTTAAAATCAAATGAATAACCACTGATTTATTATTAATGGATAAAGTAAATTATAAATATTGCTTTGGTGGTAACATGGTACAGTGGCTGTGTCAGATGATAATACCGTGGTACAGGTCCTAAAAGATGCTGCACTGGTAAGGTATTACAATGGTAACGTTGCATGCTCTCAAACATCAATGTACTTCAAAAATCATTTAGTCTGCTTAAACCCAACCCCTACAAGCACATGCTACACGCCCACATCCCAAAATCCAAACAACAACCCGATGGATAGAACCAAGTCCTGCCTTTTTCGATAATCACTCAAATGTACATCGCAATACGAAAGAAATATGTGTCGCTATTTCGGTTTCATCATGACTTCACAATTAAGATGGTTTATCACACACTAAAACACCTAAACGCAATAAAATTGTATTCTGAACTTGTATTTCCTTCTGATAGGGAATCTTATCTGGTCAGGGTGGGTTGATGTTTTTCCAGGCCCTGCGGGAATAGCACATTTGCGTGCGTAAAGCAGGTAAAATGAGTGCGGGAAAGCCGAGTGGTCTCAAACCACCCACCAAGATTGGAAAACCAGCAGAAGGCAAAAGTACAACTAACTTTATTTACTCTTCCTTAAAATCAAATGAATAACCACTGATTTATTATTAATGGATAAAGTAAATTATAAATATTGCTTTGGTGGTAACATGGTACAGTGGCTGTGTCAGATGATAATACCGTGGTACAGGTCCTAAAAGATGCTGAACTGGTAAGGTATTACAATGGTAACGTTGCATGCTCTCAAACATCAATGTACTTCAAAAATCATTTAGTCTGCTTAAACCCAACCCCTACAAGCACATGCTACACGCCCACATCCCAAAATCCAAACAACAACCGGATGGATAGAACCAAGTCCTGCCTTTTTCGATAATCACTCAAATGTACATCACAATACGAAAGAAATGTGTGTCGCTATTTCGGTTTCATCATGACTTCACAATTAAGATGGTTTATCACACACTAAAACACCTAAACGCAATAAAATTGTATTCTGAACTTGTATTTCCTTCTGATAGGGAATCTTATCTGGTCAGGGTGGGTTGATGTTTTTCCAGGCCCTGCAGGAATAGCACATTTGCGTGCGTAAAGCAGGTAAAATGAGTGCGGGAAAGCCGAGTGGTCTCAAACCACCCACCAAGATTGGAAAACCAGCAGCTGCGACACCAACCAAAACCTCGCCCACCTCAGGTGAGTCACCCATAGGTTACATAAGAAACACACTGATTCAGACCTGACGTGCTTGTATTTTGGCTGATTGTAGCTGACGCCAAGGCTGTAACATCTCCAACCTCTAATCCGGCCCAAGATGCTGCGTCAGATTTCTCTGTTGGTGAACGAGTTTGGGTCAACGGAAATAAACCAGGTTATGTGCAGTTCATCGGAGGGACCCAGTTTGCACCGGGCCAATGGGCGGGAATAGTTCTAGATGAACCTATCGGGAAAAACGACGGCTCTGTGGCCGAAGTGCGCTACTTCCAGTGCGAGGACTTGCGAGGTATATTTACTCGGCCCTCCAAACTGTCCCGCACTCCAGTGGCAGAGCGTGAAGCCAATGGGACGCAGACACCCGCCAACAAGACGTCCACCTCCCCTGCCAAAGATCCTGTTCCTGTAACTCAAACCACTAGTGCAACAACCAAGACCTCAACAAACCTAACCAGGGCCACCAGCGAGTCTGCATCCAATCTGTCTGAGACTGATTCGGCCAAGAAGTTGCAGCGGGAACTGAAGTTGGGTGATCGTGTGCTGGTAAGGCCCGTCTCTGGTCTGTCTTCATGCTTAGTGGCTCCTTGAGGGAAGTTTGAGGGAACGTTTTGCTTGGACTCCTCAGGTTGGTGGAACTAAGGCAGGTGTTGTGCGTTTTCTGGGCATAACTGACTTTGCGAAAGGTGCTTGGTGTGGCGTTGAGTTGGACGAGCCTCTTGGCAAGAATGATGGGGCAGTGGCTGGTGCAAGGTAAGGCCACAGTTTGTCTCAGAGTTGGGAAGGTTACTTTGGAAATGTAATAGGTTACAGATTACAAGTTACCCTATTTAAAATGTAATAGTAGTGTAACTTTTTCAATTACTTTATTAAAGTACTGTTAATCATTTTCAAACATTTACACCATGCAGGGTTAACCTTACAGTAGTGCTCAGACTTCCAAAATCCTTCATTACTTGAAATAAGAGGATCAAATTTGAACACATCCACCACAAAATCAGATTTTAGTACCACCTTTTACTTTGAGATTGATCTGAAGTTCAATGCAGATTTAAAATCATAAGAAATAGTTTACTGATACTGTTTTTGAAACCAAATCTTTGCATAACTACAGGAAACACTGCATCTAACAATGGTTTGGAAAAAAAAAGTTAATAAAAAAATAATAATGAATAAAACTCAAATACGGTTATCTAATATGCATGTGTCCTATTGTGTACTAAACTCCTGAAACATTGGTGTCTCTTTGTATATGATATGATGATAGTTTTCTCAAAATAAGTAAAATGCTCATGAAGTGACTCAGAGCAGTTTTAGAGATTATGTTTATGTGTTCATGTACTCATATATTGAGGTGGCAGAGGCTGAAAACACCACAAGCTTCAGTAGGCCTATGAAACCGCATGTCTGCGCCATTAATTTCCACGAGGGGCGGACTGGGAAAAAAAATTCAAGCTGGGAAATCTCACACTCATACACCCACAACAAATTCTGAAACATGGACAACCCTATTTTTTGTATGGACCTCACATAAAAAAAGGTTTAAATCCTTAGGTTGGGGACATGCAAAATAATTCAAAGTTCTCTCCTGAACTGCACCTTCACTTCCATTTTTCTTTTCAGTCTCTTTATTTTGCCCTGATATCTGTCTCTCTCATGACTTTAATACTCAAGATTTAACAAAACTAACTATACTTTCTAAATTGCCTACACGTCAAAATTAGTACATCACTACAATATCTTTATAAAAAAATCCTAATACTGCACATGAGTCATGTTTTTCCCTTATAAAAATTAACCATGCTTTTATTATAGTAAACCAATTATTTTAATTTTTTTTGGCAAATGGATTACCATTTGTATTTATTTTTATTACAAATTCCATGGTTAAACTATGGTTAGTGTAGCAAAAACCATGGTTAATTTGTGGTTACCATGGTTTAACAATATTGTTTTTGGATTTATAGTAAAATCATCGTTCATTTTCGTAAGTTGTGTTGTTGTCTGCCCTAGCTCCCCCTAAACCTATTATAAAATATGATTATTTGTCTGCTAAATTACTACTGTAACATTACAATAGATAATAATGATGTCCTTTATACAGTATTTTGAGTGATGACTGATGAGCAATGGGCTGCTGCTGCTTAACGAAGTAAACGAAGACAAAACTACAATAGCATATTTACAGATGAAACTGACCTGCACTTGAAACCCTGAACAGTAGTTTTGCTTCTCTGCTCCACCTGTGTGCTTCCACAGTCCACTCCATTCTGTCTCTCTCGCATTGATTACTCTGATCCAAACTGTTTGCCAGTCACGACTTAACCGATTCATGATTTATTAGAGATTTAATTATCGAATGGCGAAATGGAATGGAAATAATCGCTTTAGTACATTCGCCAGGCAACTATACAATAATAATATTAAAATAGCGGGCCAAATCGGCTGCCAGGCCACCGGGAATTGTCCCGGTTCTCCCGATGGCCAGTCCGCGCCTGATTTCCACGGACACGCAGAACATGCAGGATTCATATATTGTCTTTTTGTGTGAGTCATGTTTTTCCCTTATAAAAATTAACCATGCTTTTATTATAGTAAACCAATTATTTTAATTTTTTTTGGCAAATGGATTACCATTTGTATTTATTTTTATTACAAATTCCATGGTTAAACTATGGTTAGTGTAGCAAAAACCATGGTTAATTTGTGGTTACCATGGTTTAACAATATTGTTTTTGGATTTATAGTAAAATCATCGTTCATTTTCGTAAGTTGTGTTGTTGTCTGCCCTAGCTCCCCCTAAACCTATTATAAAATATGATTATTTGTCTGCTAAATTGCTACTGTAACATTACAATAGATGATAATGATGTCCTTCATACAGTATTTTGAGTGATGACTGATGAGCAATGGGCTGCTGCTGCTTAACGAAGTAAACGAAGACAAAACTACAATAGCATATATACAGATGAAACTGACCTCTTCTCTGCTCCACCTGTGTGCTTCCACAGTCCACTCCATTCTGTCTCTCTCGCATTGATTACTCTGATCCAAACTGTTTGCCAGTCACGACTTAACCGATTCATGATTTATTAGAGATTTAATTATCGAATGGCGAAATGGAATGGAAATAATCGCTTTAGTACATTCGCCAGGCAACTATACAATAATAATATTAAAATAGCGGGCCAAATCGGCTGCCAGGCCACCGGGAATTGTCCCGGTTCTCCCGATGGCCAGTCCGCGCCTGATTTCCACGGACACGCAGAACCTGCAGGATTCATATATTGTCTTTTTGTGGATGTGTGTAAATATTCAAATGTAATCCCCTTTGTAATCGTTAACATTTTCATAAGTAACTAATTTAATTACACATTTTTTCTTAGTAACTGTAACTGATTACAGTTACATTTATTTTGTAACTAAATTACGTAACGCCATTGCATGTAACTAGTTACTCCCCAACACTTGTCAGAATCACATAAGATCATACCATGGGAACAGGGCGTTCTGTTTTAAAACACATTTATCAAACAGATCTTTCAGGTCCTACTTATCTAGGTGAATCTAAGCACAGTTTTAAGACACTCTTGAGATCTCCTTTGTTTTTTTTTCCCCAACTATGTCATATACTTTATTTTTCATAATCAATTCCCTATGGAAAAAAAAAATCATTTTACTGTGTCACACGTAAGTTGTGTTGTTGTCTGCCCTAGCTCCCCCTAAACCTATTATAAAATATGATTATTTGTCTGCTAAATTGCTACTGTAACATTACAATAGATGATAATGATGTCCTTCATACAGTATTTTGAGTGATGACTGATGAGCAATGGGCTGCTGCTGCTTAACGAAGTAAACGAAGACAAAACTACAATAGCATATTTACAGATGAAACTGACCTGCACTTGAAACCCTGAACAGTAGTTTTGCTTCTCTGCTCCACCTGTGTGCTTCCACAGTCCACTCCATTCTGTCTCTCTCGCATTGATTACTCTGATCCAAACTGTTTGCCAGTCACGACTTAACCGATTCATGATTTATTAGAGATTTAATTATCGAATAGTTACTCCCCAACACTTGTCAGAATCACATAAGATCATACCATGGGAACAGGGCGTTCTGTTTTAAAACACATTTATCAAACAGATCTTTCAGGTCCTACTTATCTAGGTGAATCTAAGCACAGTTTTAAGACACTCTTGAGATCTCCTTTGTTTTTTTTTCCCCAACTATGTCATATACTTTATTTTTCATAATCAATTCCCTATGGAAAAAAAAAATCATTTTACTGTGTCACATTACGGAAGTTAAATGGGTGGTTAATGCAGTTTCATGTTGGTTTTAACCTCAGATTGCTCTGATTGAACTGTCTAATGGGAAGTGTACAGTTGGTTTGGAAAATTGTGAGCTAAATTACAAAGTAGATCAGTTTAAAAGTTAGGTCAGTAAGATTTTCTCTTTTTTTTGAAAGAAAGAAAAAAGAATACTTGTATTTTCAACACTGAAAATAATATGAAACGTTTCTTGAGCAGATTAGAATGATTTCTGAAGGATCATGTGACACTGAAGACTGGAGTAACGATGCTGAAAATTCAGCTTTGCATCACAGGAATAAATTACATTTTATAATATTTTAAAATAGAAAAAAAGTCAAGTTTAATAATATTTTACTGATGTTTTTACTGTAGTTTTGATCAAACAAATGCAGCCTTGTAGCAAAAGAGACTTCTTTCAAAAACTTTTAAAGTTACAAGGTATAACATCCTTCTGCCTCATTTCTACCGAGAGTGGGCTAGAGAGTTTCCAACAACTTTCTCATAAATACAACTTAGATAAACAAGACTTATTCCGTTATCTTCAAGTTAGACATTGCTTTAATAAGAATATAAGAGATTCAGAAGATATAGGATCAACGATAGTACAGATATTTGTAGATACTTATAAATAAAAAAAAAGATGAATAAAAAACTTGTATCATGAAATTATTCCTGTTTAACGTCATCAAAAAAACACTCAACAATGTATGTGAAACAAACATGGGAAAAGGAAGCCAATATAAGTATAACAGAAGAAGAATGGTGAGAACTCAGATGACCACAACTAATTCAGATTCATGGAGGGAGTTCACTTGGAAAAATATAATAAGGTTTTTGCCTATCCTGTTTTAAGAAAAGCGTCTTTTGCATTGTAGTATCTGCAAAGTCAGGGGTGTCTAATCCTGTTCCATCATCCTGGGGAGTTTAGCTCCAACTTGCTGCAACACACCTCGCTGGAAGTTTCTAGTAATCCTGAAGACATTGATTAGCTGGTTCAATTGTGTTTGATATTAAACTCTGCAGGACTGTGGCCCCCAGAAGTAGGACTGTACACCACTGTGCTAAGTTGATTTAATAATGTAATGTAATGTCTCATTATAGGAATAAATGTGAGAAAAGGGAAGGGGCGTTATCGTGACACACACATTGTGACCTTTGCGCCACGATACCTGCTTGACAATCGATCATCTCACAAGTTAGCCTTCTCTCAGCGGGAATTTGTCAGAGGAAAGGTGGGAATGCATGTTTTCATTTATTTATAATACATCTTAAAAGACACAGCATAATAGCCAGTAATGTTTTGTTTGTTATGACAACCTGTTGTTTGCTTGTAGGGTACTGCAAATCCAGAGGGATATATCTCCACCCTGCCAGGCTCTAGTGTTGTATTCCACTGGCCCAGAAATGACTATGATCAGCTTCTCTGTGTCCGTCTCATGGATGTTCCCAACTGCACCTGGTCTGGAGGTTTTGAGGTCAACAAGCCTAAATCTTTCCACATCAACATGAGGTACCCAATGCCATCAAATATGTTCAATCTGTAGAGATGGCTGAGCAGAACAGAAAATTACTAAGAGAGGAGTTCTCAATTTCATAGACTTTTTCCTCTCATTATGTGTTCCATAGGGACACTTTGGGAAACTGCTTCTTCCTCCGAGCTGAGATTGCTTTGAAAGGTGCAACATATCAAATCTCATTCAGTGACACTGACCAGCTGCCCCCACCTTTCCGTATAGATAACATCTCTGAAGTAAGTCCTTAGAGGGTACACATTATCAAGTATTGTAAGGCTGTAGAACGGTTCAGGAGATTTGAGACTAAAGAGTATCACTAAGATACTCTTAGTGATACTTGAACCCAGGTCACCCAAGAGCATCTTAGCTCAATTTGTCAAAACACATGAAATATGAAAGAATGCAGTGCTAACCACAATCTCAAACCTAAATCATATAAACAATTGTAGTGCAGCTCTTGAATTTCAGAAATGTCAGTTTTGCTCAAGGCAGACTTGGGTTCTGTTTGTGCCTTTGACTTCTTAAAATAACTAATATAAAGAAAACATAATTTAATTTCTGTTCAATTCTGGTCACTATAACATTCATAAAAGAGTAGTCATTACAAGAGGAATCACATTCTACTTAAAAAGTGTACCTGTAATCAATATTATGTTATTTGGGGTTAGGTATCAGCAGGTGTGAACATTTTCCGTCACCTTCTTCCGACCCCTTAGTCAGTTTTCCTGTCATATGATATGTTGGTGGTTTTAAATGTACTGAGCGAGACACCATTCCAGCCATTACAAAAGGTGGATATAAAGCTTTTGTCACACAAAATAGCTCTTTTACTCCCTCTGGCATGACTTAAGCAATCGATTCATCCGTCAAGCATTGAATTCACACCTGACAGCTCTGCGTCCAGTGGTTTCTCTATCTCCGTGCTGCCCTTACATCAAAAACAGACCTTTTTGATCTGCTAATGATTATTTTGGGCAGACATTTAGCTGCTTGTTTGGTCTGGGACTTGATATTAAACAACAAAATATCTGTTGATGCTGGGATTAGACACATTCTCTGTGATTTATCTTGGAGTCTTTGAGTGTTTCAAATCTTTCATCATCAATCCAGTCTACCCAGCTGAGGATGATCAAACTTCAGTTTGTTTAACAGCAATATCACACCAATCAACTCCAGAGCCTATATCCAGAAGATAGAAATATCCTACATCTAGCTGCATGCACCTTGCTCTAATGTCACTGACAATATGTGCCTCTCCACTCGTAGGCCTACTCTAAAAGATCTTTCTAAAAGCGCTGCGTTATTCCAGCATCTTTTTTCTTGTAACCGACAACAATAAGATCTAAAGATGGTTTTGCCAACATTCTGAGAAATTCAGTTGTTTTCCCAGGTCCGTTGTCAGCTGCCATTTCTGCCATGTTATTTGTTTTATTCAAGTTGGTGGATAGCTTTGAGAATTTTTACTTCTGATATCTTGGCATGGCTGTGTAGATGGCTCTGCAATGGTCATGCCACCAGCTTATTGTAGCATTTGCGCATTTTCTTTACAGACTTCTCCGTAACATGTGTCCTCTTTACTTCAGGTGCCTATCCAGTTCTGGCAACATGGAGTGGCTGATATCAGGCTACACACAGAGGTAAAAGCTGGGGCGGTTCTGGACTATGCCTGCGATGAACCCATTCTTCAACCCTACATCACCCTCACTGTGAAGGGAGCTGGATCCTCCGAGGTTACTGCTGACATGAACTTCTTCAGAGAATACAACAAGCTCTACTATGAGAACTTCATCTACATTGCTGCATCCTTCACATTTTCAGAGTGAGTTCTCAAACTCTAAACTTCCAAATAGCTCACTCATCCTTGAAATTGGCAATTTCAAGAACAGGGTTTTTCCTTACACATTTACACATTTAAATGGAATACATCCTCCATCAGATATCTTGGAGTTCAAATTCCTGCAGACCTATCAAACATCTAACTATTGTGTTTCATGTTGGTTTTAACCTCAGATTGCTCTGATTGAACTGTCTAATGGGAAGTGTACAGTTGGTTTGGAAAATTGTGAGCTAAATTACAAAGTAGATCAGTTTAAAAGTTAGGTCAGTAAGATTTTCTCTTTTTTTTGAAAGAAAGAAAAAAGAATACTTGTATTTTCAACACTGAAAATAATATGAAACGTTTCTTGAGCAGATTAGAATGATTTCTGAAGGATCATGTGACACTGAAGACTGGAGTAACGATGCTGAAAATTCAGCTTTGCATCACAGGAATAAATTACATTTTATAATATTTTAAAATAGAAAAAAAGTCAAGTTTAATAATATTTTACTGATGTTTTTACTGTAGTTTTGATCAAACAAATGCAGCCTTGTAGCAAAAGAGACTTCTTTCAAAAACTTTTAAAGTTACAAGGTATAACATCCTTCTGCCTCATTTCTACCGAGAGTGGGCTAGAGAGTTTCCAACAACTTTCTCATAAATACAACTTAGATAAACAAGACTTATTCCGTTATCTTCAAGTTAGACATTGCTTTAATAAGAATATAAGAGATTCAGAAGATATAGGATCAACGATAGTACAGATATTTGTAGATACTTATAAATAAAAAAAAAGATGAATAAAAAACTTGTATCATGAAATTATTCCTGTTTAACGTCATCAAAAAAACACTCAACAATGTATGTGAAACAAACATGGGAAAAGGAAGCCAATATAAGTATAACAGAAGAAGAATGGTGAGAACTCAGATGACCACAACTAATTCAGATTCATGGAGGGAGTTCACTTGGAAAAATATAATAAGGTTTTTCATAACCCCTGAAATAAAATATTTGCAATCTGGGAATCCAAAAACATGTGAATGCTGGAGAAAATGCGGAACTGTATCGGCTGACCATTTTCACATCTTCTGGGACTGTAATATCATTCATACTTACTGGCCTCTTCAAAAATAGCAAAGAAGGATATATACCTCTTTAATATATTATTAGCAACCAGTAAGAATGCCATTACAAGGAAATGGCTTAAGGAAGATCCCCCATCTGTATGTGAATGGCAAGAAATTGTACATGATGTCTACAGTATGGAAGTACTGTAAATCCCCCCCAAAAAAGGGGATCCTCAGATCATTTTGACTCTTAATACATAAACTGTGTCAGATGAGTAACCCTTAACATAACTTTGTATGGCAGAATCTGATCAAAATCTGAATACTCATGAATGTAGTATAAGTTATATTTGGTGACCACTGTCTGTATGTATATGTCTGTTATGTGTATTGGTTGTTCTTTAGAATGTATCCTTTTGTTCTGTATTTGTTTGAAAAAAAGGAGGAAAAAAAAAAAGTAATACAAAAAACATTTAAAGTCATAACGACTCCAGATTTTTGAACAGTAGTAGTGTATTTTTATGCTTCACTCCCATAGGTACTTCCAGTGCCTACCAAAGTACGGACTATTCGCTCCTACTCACAAAGTCACCCGCATTGGATTCCCGTCCACCACTCCCGCTAAATCCAAAACCTCCAGGCGCAGGTCGACCCTAAAGAATAGCCCCAGCGCGTCCTCCATCAGCTCCCTCAGCTCTGTCACCTCCTCAGTTGGGGGCAAACCCAGCCGTGCTGGCCTGGTACAGTCCCACATGTTTCATTCACAGAATACACTTTTCTCCAAAAATTATGTGAAGTAATACCCGTCAATAATCTCTCAGCTCACAGAGACATCAGCACGGTACGCGCGGAAGATCTCAGGCACCACGGCCCTGCAGGAGGCCCTGAAGGAGAAGCAGCAGCACATCGAGCAGCTCCTGGCCGAGCGGGACCTGGAGAGGACGGAAGTGGCACGAGCCACAAGTCATGCCGGAGAGGTGCAGCAAGAGCTGGCGCTGCTCAGACAGGGCCAGGAACAGGTCGGTAGCTATTCTATCATCATTATGTAAAAGTCGTAATTTTTTGGATGATAAACGAGACTCTGTTTTTGCGTGTTTTTGAAGTATGCTGTGGAGATGGAAGCCAAGTTGGACCAGTTGCGGAGACTCGTGGAGACTGCAGACAGAGATAAAGTGGAACTGATGAATCAACTGGAAGAGGAAAAAAGGTAACCCCCTATAATTTGTGTGTAAATATTCAAATGTAATCCCCTTTGTAATCGTTAACATTTTCATAAGTAACTAATTTAATTACACATTTTTTCTTAGTAACTGTAACTGATTACAGTTACATTTATTTTGTAACTAAATTACGTAACGCCATTGCATGTAACTAGTTACTCCCCAACACTTGTCAGAATCACATAAGATCATACCATGGGAACAGGGCGTTCTGTTTTAAAACACATTTATCAAACAGATCTTTCAGGTCCTACTTATCTAGGTGAATCTAAGCACAGTTTTAAGACACTCTTGAGATCTCCTTTGTTTTTTTTTCCCCAACTATGTCATATACTTTATTTTTCATAATCAATTCCCTATGGAAAAAAAAAATCATTTTACTGTGTCACATTACGGAAGTTAAATGGGTGGTTAATGCAGTTTCATGTTGGTTTTAACCTCAGATTGCTCTGATTGAACTGTCTAATGGGAAGTGTACAGTTGGTTTGGAAAATTGTGAGCTAAATTACAAAGTAGATCAGTTTAAAAGTTAGGTCAGTAAGATTTTCTCTTTTTTTTGAAAGAAAGAAAAAAGAATACTTGTATTTTCAACACTGAAAATAATATGAAACGTTTCTTGAGCAGATTAGAATGATTTCTGAAGGATCATGTGACACTGAAGACTGGAGTAACGATGCTGAAAATTCAGCTTTGCATCACAGGAATAAATTACATTTTATAATATTTTAAAATAGAAAAAAAGTCAAGTTTAATAATATTTTACTGATGTTTTTACTGTAGTTTTGATCAAACAAATGCAGCCTTGTAGCAAAAGAGACTTCTTTCAAAAACTTTTAAAGTTACAAGGTATAACATCCTTCTGCCTCATTTCTACCGAGAGTGGGCTAGAGAGTTTCCAACAACTTTCTCATAAATACAACTTAGATAAACAAGACTTATTCCGTTATCTTCAAGTTAGACATTGCTTTAATAAGAATATAAGAGATTCAGAAGATGTAGGATCAACGATAGTACAGATATTTGTAGATACTTATAAAAAAAAAAAAAGATGAATAAAAAACTTGTATCATGAAATTATTCCTGTTTAACGTCATCAAAAAAACACTCAACAATGTATGTGAAACAAACATGGGAAAAGGAAGCCAATATAAGTATAACAGAAGAAGAATGGTGAGAACTCAGATGACCACAACTAATTCAGATTCATGGAGGGAGTTCACTTGGAAAAATATAATAAGGTTTTTCATAACCCCTGAAATAAAATATTTGCAATCTGGGAATCCAAAAACATGTGAATGCTGGAGAAAATGCGGAACTGTATCGGCTGACCATTTTCACATCTTCTGGGACTGTAATATCATTCATACTTACTGGCCTCTTCAAAAATAGCAAAGAAGGATATATACCTCTTTAATATATTATTAGCAACCAGTAAGAATGCCATTACAAGGAAATGGCTTAAGGAAGATCCCCCATCTGTATGTGAATGGCAAGAAATTGTACATGATGTCTACAGTATGGAAGTACTGTAAATCCCCCCCAAAAAAGGGGATCCTCAGATCATTTTGACTCTTAATACATAAACTGTGTCAGATGAGTAACCCTTAACATAACTTTGTATGGCAGAATCTGATCAAAATCTGAATACTCATGAATGTAGTATAAGTTATATTTGGTGACCACTGTCTGTATGTATATGTCTGTTATGTGTATTGGTTGTTCTTTAGAATGTATCCTTTTGTTCTGTATTTGTTTGAAAAAAAGGAGGAAAAAAAAAAAGTAATACAAAAAACATTTAAAGTCATAACGACTCCAGATTTTTGAACAGTAGTAGTGTATTTTTATGCTTCACTCCCATAGGTACTTCCAGTGCCTACCAAAGTACGGACTATTCGCTCCTACTCACAAAGTCACCCGCATTGGATTCCCGTCCACCACTCCCGCTAAATCCAAAACCTCCAGGCGCAGGTCGACCCTAAAGAATAGCCCCAGCGCGTCCTCCATCAGCTCCCTCAGCTCTGTCACCTCCTCAGTTGGGGGCAAACCCAGCCGTGCTGGCCTGGTACAGTCCCACATGTTTCATTCACAGAATACACTTTTCTCCAAAAATTATGTGAAGTAATACCCGTCAATAATCTCTCAGCTCACAGAGACATCAGCACGGTACGCGCGGAAGATCTCAGGCACCACGGCCCTGCAGGAGGCCCTGAAGGAGAAGCAGCAGCACATCGAGCAGCTCCTGGCCGAGCGGGACCTGGAGAGGACGGAAGTGGCACGAGCCACAAGTCATGCCGGGGAAGTGCAGCAAGAGCTGGCGCTGCTCAGACAGGGCCAGGAACAGGTCAGTTCTATAGCGTCATGTGAAAGTCGTCTTTGGGATGATAAACGAGAGACTGAGATTCAAATGAGTTGCGTTTTTTTGAAGTACGCTTTGGAGATGGAAGCCAAGTTGGACCAGTTGCGGAGACTCGTGGAGACTGCAGACAGAGATAAAGTGGAACTGATGAATCAACTGGAAGAGGAAAAAAGGTAACCCCCTATAATTAAAAATATCTTGCATATTAATTGATTGCTGTAGAAGAACATGCAGTATTTTGAACGTGTGAGGAAACATTTTAGGGCTTGAAGTGTACATTTTGTCCCACAGAAAAGTGGAGGATCTGCAGTTCCGTGTAGAGGAAGCTTGCATTACCAAAGGTGACCTAGAGGTAAAGTGATCCTATCATATACATTTACATAGAAAGAAACTGGATATTAGCGGACCGGCGCAGACACCTGTCTTTAACAGATCAGTCTGTGTCACAAAATGATCAATATCTTTTATACTTATATTTTAGCAAGACAGCAAGGCATACATCTACTTTTCATCACAAGAGAAAAGTAGATATATGTAAAGATTACTTTTAAAGCGATATATACAGTAGTCAACATTTGAAGTGGATCAAAGAAGTTCATTAAAGTTGTCCTAAGACAAGGACGGTAATTGTTTTGGTTTTAGAACATCTTTGATGAAAGGTTTTGATCCACTTCAAATGTTGACAACTGCAGATAGATAGATAGATTCATTAATTCAGTGATATAAAGGTATTTGTAAATGAAAGACCACTAGATAGATAGATTCTTTAATTTATTGATTTTGTCTCAAGATCAAATCATGTTATTATATGAAGATCAATTTCTTCAAAAATCTATTTGGAGAAGTTTTCAAAGATCTATTTATCTTTCTTTAATAAGTAATAAATGGTGCATCACTTCTGTTTATAGCTCTTTGACTCTTTGATTTGACTCCTGACTCTTGATTCTTTGATGCTTCATTCACCTTATTCTCTTTATTTGTTCATTCATTCACTTTTTTTATCCCTGCATTCTTCATTTTTCATCTTTTATCACATTCACACATTTCTTTCCTTCATTCATTCTTTTATTATTGACCTCTTTCATCTTTCTTGCATCGGCCCGCTCTTTGACCCACATTTGTTTCATGTCATTGTTTTTTTTGTTTTGTTTTTTTGATGCAATCTTCCGTCTTCACGCCTCTCTCTCTGTGTGTCACTGCTGTCTTTGTCCGCATTCATGGAGGATGATGGAGGAGGATGATGTCAAGGTCTGCATGAAGCTCTTCGTACTTGGCTTTTGGCTGGCACGTGACCGCACCGTTGCTGTTGTCTCTCTCTTTTCCTCTTCTGTCTACTAACAGACGCAGACCAAACTGGAGCATGCCCACATTAAGGAGCTCGAACAAAGTCTTCTCTTTGAAAAGACCAAAGCAGACAAACTCCAGAGGGAGTTAGAGGATACTAGGGTAAATCAATCTGTCAGATGGGAGGGTGAGAGAGATTTCTCTTGGGGTTAATGTCAGATCCCCATGCACGGAAGTGATTTTGCTTATTTTGGGGAAGTTATTATTTTTTTGTTCCATGATGGATTGAGGTAGGTCACTGGGTGCATCTCTACAAGTCATTTTTCATCCCAAAATCAAGTGAAGAAAATAAAAAATTGTTTTGCATAAAGAATATTTGTAATATTTCCTATGCAGAAAATATCTAGTTTATGTTTAATGCCTTTAGTTTTACCACAATAAGTGGTTGATGAAGTCTTGTGTCCCGCTGTAGGTGGCCACGGTGTCCGAGCGCTCCAGAATCATGGAGCTGGAAAAGGAAGTGTCCGACCTGCATCTTCAGCTGAGAACTCTCCGGGCCGAGACCGCGGGATCAGCCTCACCTCCATTACAAGACAAAAAGGTCCATTCAGCCCCTTCCTCTAATCCCCCTAAACAAGACGCATTATAACATGTGGCACCAGAAGACATTTGCATCATAAGAACTGATCTTTGTGTTCTTATAGATCAAGGAGTTGAACTTTGAGTTAGAGGATAGACAGAAGGAAGTTCTCCTATTCCAGCAGAAACTTGCCTCCTCTGAACAGGATAGAACATGCCTCCAGCAGCAGCTGCAAGATCTGGTACTCAACACTAATGCTGCTTGTTTACTAACCTGAAAAAGCCAGTTTTTTATTTCACATAATGATAATGGCATTTCTTTTTAAAGATTTCTATTACTTGTGCTGTACTTAATCCTCCCTTCAGCCCATATGGTGATCTAATAACTGCTTTTTATATTGAATTATTTAAATGTGCCGGGGGATGCATAAATTAGTCTCAAATTAAGTGTTATATCATTACAAAATCATGTCTTTTAAGCCAATAAGTCATGAGAAGTCATACATCACAGTGATTTTTACTATGGTTAAGAGGTTTGGTTAGGCTTTACGTAAAGCAGCAATAGCAATATGATAAAAGGCACCAAGTACTTGAATTTAATGACATTATCAGTTATGAAAATAAAGCACATTTATATAAAATGTCTGTGTAAATAAATGGATGTAATATATATATAAAATAAACCCAAGCACGCTATTTTATTGTATTTTTTATTTTTAGTTTAATACTTGAATTTAATAACTATCACAATAAACAGTTATTTTGCAAAGTCAAGCACATTTATATAAAATTTCTATATAAACAAATTTATGTAATATACACTGAAATTGGTCTAGAAACTATTTTCACTCAGAAATTGCTAGTATATTTCACAAATAATTACAAAGAAACAGTGAATTAAACTTGACATTTTGAAGCAGAAAGACTGAAACAGTGTTTTTTTTGTAAAATTTACTTCATTTTTTTACAAC
Organism: Sinocyclocheilus grahami; assembly: GCF_001515645.1. Lineage (NCBI taxonomy): Eukaryota > Metazoa > Chordata > Actinopteri > Cypriniformes > Cyprinidae > Sinocyclocheilus > Sinocyclocheilus grahami. Next base: position 1,331,225 of record NW_015505289.1, on the reverse strand, counting down.
TTTGAAAAATCTTTTTTTTACACTGTATATATGTGTGTGCATGTTTGTGTTTATACTTATAAAATAAACATAAGATCTTTATTTTATTTATTTTATTTTCAGTTTAATACTCAAGTATGACAAACAGTAATAATGATCCTCGTCTGCATAATAGCAAATACATATTTTAAAAATGCACATAAAACAAACCAAGGTAAACCTGTTTTTTCCTTTTGGTCAACCTGTTGTACCAATTCTTTGTCTGATTTCAGAAACAGAAACTCGACACAGCAGCAGAGGACAATAATAAAGCAACACTAGCCATGCAAGGTAAGCAAAACATGAAAAAAAGCACTTAAATGCTCAATAACTACTGTTAAGCATCTGAACTGATATTTGCATCCCTGTCATGTGAACCTGTGCCAGCATGAACCGCTTTGCGCCATCGTTTTTGCATGCTCATGAGATAAACCAGCCGTTCCCAGCGGAGCCATAATACACGACGACACACTTTTACTTGCTCCGTAATCCAATTTGTGTGAAAGTTTGTGGAAAATGATCATATTAGCACAAATACTGCTGCATGAGCTCCTCTATGAGTACTTCTGTGTGGCGCCAGAAATAGAAAGGAACATGAGAATGCAGAAAGAGAAGCTGGACCAGGTGTCCAGGGAGAAGGAAGAGCTGCAGAGGGATGTGGCCCTCCGGCAGCACCAGGAACAGGCGAAGGATGAAGAGAGAGATCTTCAGATAAAGGAGCTGAAGGAGAAGTTGGGCCGAACAGAAGGAGAGTTGAACAGAATCCCAGAGAGGAGTGTTGAGCTGGAACGGCAGGTGGTGGAACTGAAAGCCTACAAAGACCAAACCCAGGTGACCAAATGACATTTGTAAAACATATGCCCAGTAGCTCCTGCTGTTTTATACACTGCCGGTCAAAAGTTTGGGGTGGGTAATATTAAGATGTTAATGTTATTTGTAGCATATTAGAATGATTTCTGAAGAATCATGTGACACTGCAGACTGGAGTAATGGCACTGAAAATTCAACATTACCATCAAAGGAATAAATTTCATTTTTTAAATATATTTAAGTAGAATTATTTTAAATTGCAATAATATTTTACAATATACTGTTTTTACTCAATTTTTTGTTCAAATAAATGCAGCCTTGGTGAGCAGAAGAGACTTCTTTCAAAAACATTAGTAAAATCTTAATTACTCCAAACTTTTAACCAGTAGTTTTTACTATAGTTTCCCAAATACCATAAGTTCAGTTATTTTACACTGCTTGAAGGAGATTGTATATTTATTTATTGTGGTGTTACAGTTAGTTTTTTTTCCTGTTTGTTTGAAAGAAATGAATACCTTTATTGCTCAAGGATGCATTAAATTGATCAAAAGATACTTCTATTAGCTTTCTATTCATCACAGAATCCTTGAATCCTTTCTTGAGCAGCAAATCAGCATATTAGAATGATTTCTGAAGGATCATGTGACACTGAAGACTGGAGGAATGATGCTGAAAATTCAGCTTTGATCACAGGAATAAATTATGTTTTAAGATATATTAAAAATAGAAAACATTTATCTTAAATGGTAATAATATTATACTATTTTTACTATATGCTTTATCAAATAAATGCAGCCTTGGTGAGCAGAAGAGATTAATTTCTTTCAAAACATAAAAAAAAATCTTACCAACTCCAAACTTTTGAATGGAAGTGTATATTTGAGTACATGACTAACTAGAGGTTTACTCACACTCAAACAGAGTTTACAGTCTGATGAAAAGCTGGAGCAGATGACGAAGAGGAATAAGGAATTGCAGGAGGAGGTAAATATGCTTTACTCTTCATATCATAAAGATAAACAGTGACTCTTGGTTACTTTCAAGTCGTATCTGATGTCTGTAAGGGACTTGGAAGGGTGTGAATAATTCAGTTATTTGAATTAGTGTCTACCAGTTCAAAAGTCACCTCCGTGTTGCTAGGATGTCATGAGTGGTTGCTAGGGTGCTCTAGGTGGTTGCTCACTGGATCTCCTTCACAGACCACATTATTTGAAGTATTCATGTTCATACAGTAGCACTGGTGTATGTTGAAGTTTAATACTTAGTGTTAGTTTGTTCAAATCACTAACAGTCATCATTATGCTCACCTTAGCAGACAGCAGTAATAATCATTAAATATGCTAGATGAAAGCTCATTTAGGAAGACAATAGCTGCTCTTAAAATCACGACATTAAAGGAGTAGTTCACCCAAAATTGAAAAATGGCTGTAAAAGTACTCACCCTCAGGACTTCCAAGATATAGATGAGTTTATTTCTTCATCAGAACAGATTTTCAGCATTACATCATTTGCTCACCAATGGATCCTCTGCAGTGAATGGGTGCCGTCAGAATGAGCGTCCAAACAGCTGATAAAAACATCATAATAATCCACAAGTAATCCACACCACTCCAGTCCATCAGTTAATGTCTTGTGAAGTGAAAATTTGCATGTTTGTAAGCAGCAAATCCATCAAGGCGTTGTAAATTTAAGCAGTCACTTCTGGCCAAAATATGAGCCCATAATCCATAAAAATGCTTCCTCCAGTGAAAAAGACCATCCCCTGTTGTCTTCTCACATCAAAAACTTTTTCGCTGGAGAAAGTGTTATAGATGGAGGACTTGTATTTTCCTTGTACCTTTCTTACAAACACGCAGCTTTTCACTTCACAAGAAATTAACTGATGAACTGGAGTGGTGTGGATTACTTGTGGATTATTGTGATGTTTTTATCAGCTGTTTGGACTCTCATTCTGACGGCACCCATTCACAGCAGAGGATCCATTGGTGAGCAAGTGATGTAATGCTGAATTTCTCCAAATATGTTCTGATGAACAAACAAACTCATCTAAATCTTGGATGGCGGTAAAATTTCATTTGAGTGAACTATTCCTTTAATTACTGCTGTCAACATGATGTTGAACCCAAAATATTTTGTTTACATGTGAAACAGCCAGTAGTATTATTATAACACTTAGCATTTGTAGCTGAATAAACACGTTTACTTAAGAAACCAGCAGAGATTTTTCGCCGTGTAACAGTACTGTTACTGACATTAATGGTTCAGACACACTGTTAATTCATGCATGAGTCCTCTACATCTGACCGCCTGCAGGTTGCATGTAAAGCATGTTCTGTGCGCTCATACGTGGCCTTACATAATCACCCCGATGGCCTGCACTTATCAGAGAAGACTTGCCTCTTGGGTTTGTGCTTTTTGCATATGGTAAGACTGTGTGAAAGAGTAACGGGTCTTCTTATGTCACTGGTACTCAAGTGAAAGGTCTTGCTTGATTCAGCATCTGTATAGAGACTCTCCTGCAGTGGTTCAGATGGTGTTGTTGGTTCAGTCTGTGGTTATATTGGTTGTTCGCTTGTGATGTGCTGATGCAACTGAAAATATTCAGCCAAAAATGAATTCTCATTTTCACCCATCCAATAAGGAACCTTTATTTTTAAGAGTGTTGTTCTAAACCTATATAATTGACTTTGTTTCATGAAGCACAAATTGAGTTTTGGTGAATGCTCGAGCTTCTTTTTGCACTATATTCCAACTCTTTTGGTTACCTTTCAGTCGGTCACTCTCTGTGGTTATATTGGTTGTTCGCTTGTGATGTGCTGATGCAACTGAAAATATTCAGCCAAAAATGAATTCTCATTTTCACCCATCCAATAAGGAACCTTTATTTTTAGTGTTGTTCTAAACCTATATAATTGACTTTGTTTCATGAAGCACAAATTGAGTTTTGGTGAATGCTTGAGCTTCTTTTTGCACTATATTCCAACTCTTTTGGTTACCTTTCAGTCGGTCACTCCGAGTCATGTCGGTGACTGATGAATTGGGATCTCGCTTAGAGAGACCAATCCACTTCGAGTGTAAACTAAATGAGCCAATGCACATTGGCATGCAATGATTGCATCCAGCTGCCGCTGATCACAGCGTGAGCATAAAAAGGCAGCCGGTGCAACGCATACCAGCTTTTCGCTTCGGAGCCGAGCAACAACATCGTTCTGCTCCTACCAAACTGCTTCGTGTGTGACGAGTCTAGCGCGCTCTCGTGAGCTTTTTGTGTTGGCGGATGGCGCTTCAGCAGTGGTCGTTCCTGTGTCGAGTGGGTTGTGCACTTCAGGCTGCACTACCCCCTGTCGTGCTGCAAATGGCCGTTTCCCCTGTGCGTCTCAGCACGTAAAAGAGCATTTCCCTAAAAGAGCAATTTCTCTAAAAGAGTACAATCTGCGTGTCTTGAACCGGGCCCTTTGCTGGTTACCGTTCAAGATGTTGATGTAGAAACGCATCTTCGGGTGCATGCGTCTTTGTAAAGATGACGGATCGTGTTTTTAAAGATGCCATTTCACCCGTGCGTTTCTGTATGCTGGGCGTAGGCAGGCCGCCCCACCCGTCCAGGCCCCCGTCAAACCTGGCAGTGAGCGCAAGAGGCCCCGGGACGGGTGACCCAGAGAGGGAGGAACCTGCTCTTTGGGGGATGGTGAAAGCACCTCTCCCTCCCCCGCAGGAGGGCCGGGTGGAGAATCTGGAAAACCTCGATGAGAGAGTGGTTTTCTCTAACCCTGGGTCCCAGGAGGGCACGGAGAGTCGCGGACGGACTAGCACCGGACCACACTCATCCTCCTCCATTGCCAGCAGGCAGCAGCGGGCGGTTCGAGAGCGTCAACAAAGGCCCTACTCACGGACCCTCTGCCAAACTGTGGAACCAGGTAAGCGTTGCACCGCACACTCAGACCCCTCTTCGGTTTGTTCACAAGCCGCCCGAGTTGGGTCCCTGCGTTCCACCTTGCTGCCCCACTGCGGTTACGGTGGTGGTTCCGCTGGTCCCGCTTGCACGGTATCTGGGTGCCTGGCTAGCGCTACCCAACCCGTTGTGTTGGCTTCTGCGGCATCCGCTTCACGACAGTGAAGGCGGCCGATGCTCCTGTCTTGCATGTGGAGATCGCAGTCCTACTGGCAAAGGATGCGATAGAGCCGGTCCCTCCAGCCAATATGAATACAGGGTTCTACAGCCCTTACTTCATTGTACCCAAGAAAGGCGGTGGGTTACGACCAATCTTGGATCTGCGTGTCTTGAACCGGGCGCTTTGCCGGTTACCGTTCAAGATGTTGACGTAGAAACGCATCTTCGGGTGCATCCTTCCCCGAGATTGGTTTGCAGCAATCGACCTGAAGGATGCGTACTTTCATGTGTCGATACTTCTGCGCCGTAGACCGCTTCTGCGGTTCGCGTTCGAAGGACGAGCATATCAGTACGAGGTCCTGCCCTCCGGGCTGTCCCTGTCGCCCCGTGTCTTCACGTAAGTTGCGGAGGCAGCCCTTGTTCCCCTGGCTCATACTAGCTCAGTCTCAGCATCAGTTGGGTGCGCACAGGGACTTGGTGCTTTCGCACCTCATCCGGTTGGGCCTTCAGGTCACCTGGGAAAAGAGCAAACTCTCCCCGACGCAGAGGATCTCTTTTCTTGGTATGGAGTTGGATTCAGTCGAATAGACAGCACGCCTCACAGAGGAACGTGCGCAGTCGGTGCTGAACTGCTTGAATTCGTTCAAGGGCAGGACAGCAATCTCACTGAAACTATTTTAGAGGCTCCTGGGGCACAAGCTGGGGGGCCACGTACAACGGGCACGCAGTGTCTGGGGTATGGACGGGCCCCCAACTGCACTGGTAGTTAGCAGTGCGCCTTGCCTTGAACCGTCTCAAAGGGTGCTTACAAGGCAAGCATGTGCTGGTCTGAACGGACAACACAGCGACCGTTGCGTACATCAACCGACAAGATGGTCTGCCCTCCTGTCGCATGTCGCAACTCGCCCGCCACCTCCTCCTTTGGAGTCAGAAGGTTCTGAGGTCACTTCGTGCCATTCACATTCCGGGTCTACTCAACCGTACGGCCGACGAGCTGTCGAGGCTCCTGGGGCACAAGCTGGGGGGCCACGTACAACGGGCACGCAGTGTCTGGGGTATGGACGGGCCCCCAACTGCACTGGTAGTTAGCAGTGCGCCTTGCCTTGAACCGTCTCAAAGGGTGCTTACAAGGCAAGCATGTGCTGGTCTGAACGGACAACACAGCGACCGTTGCGTACATCAACCGACAAGATGGTCTGCCCTCCTGTCGCATGTCGCAACTCGCCCGCCACCTCCTCCTTTGGAGTCAGAAGGTTCTGAGGTCACTTCGTGCCATTCACATTCCGGGTCTACTCAACCGTACGGCCGACGAGCTGTCACGAGCTACACTCCCAGGAGAATGGAGACTCCATCCCCAGACGGTCCAGCTGTTTTGGAGACGTTTTGGAGCCGCTCAGGTAGACCTGTTTGCCTCTCCAGAAACCTCTCACTGCCAGTTGTTCTACTCCCTGACCGAGGGAACACTCTGCACGGACGCACTGGCACACAGCTGGCTGCGGCGCCTGCGCAAGTATGCGTTTCCCCCAGTGAGCCTTCTCGCACAGACGCTGTGCAAGGTCAGGGAGGATGAAAAGCAGGTCCTGCTTGTGGCACCGTATTAGCCCACTTGGACCTGGTTCCCCGAACTAATGCTCCTCGCGACAGCCCCTCCCTGGCAGATTCTTCTGAGGAAGGATCTACTGACTAAGAGACGGAACACCTGTGGCACCCGCGTTCAGACCTCTGGAAACTTCATGTCTGGTCCCTGGACAGGAAACGGAGGTTCTAGGTGACCTACCCCAAGAGGTAGTTGACACCATCACTACCGTCTACGAGACACGCCTACGCCTTGAAGTGGAACCTGTTCGTCGAGTGGTGTTCTTCTCACCGAGAAGACCCCCGGATGCCCGATCAGGGTCGTGCTTTCTTTTTTGCAACAAGTGTTGGAGCAAAGGCTGTCTCCCTCTACCCTTAAAGTCTATGTCGCTGCGATTGCTGCTAACCATGACCCCGTGGAAGGGAAGTCGGTAGGGAAGCATGATCTGGTCATCAGGTTCCTTAGGGGGGCCAGAAGTTTAAATCCTCCCCGGCCCTCCGCTATACCCTCTTGGGACCTGTCTCTGGTGCTTAAAACACTACAGCAGGGCCCATTTGATCTTTTGCAGTCAGTTGAGCTAAAGTTTCTTTCAATGAAAACTCTGCTCCTGCTTGCACTGGCCTCCATAATGAGGGTAGGGGACCTGCATGCATTTTCGGTTGATGATTCATGCCTAGAGTTTAGGCCGGCTGACTCCCAGGTAATCCTGAGGCCCCCACCCGGCTATGTGCCCAAGGTTCCCACTACTCCCTTCAGGGATCAGGTGGTGAGTCTGCAAACACTGCCCCCGGAGTAGGCAGACCCAGCCCTAACTTTGCTCTGTCCCGTCCGAGCCTGGAGATGCCATGTAGACCGGACAAAAAGCTTTAGGACCTCAGACCAGCTCTTTGTCTGTTACGGAGGCCGGCAGAAGGGAAATGCCGTCTCTAAGAAGAGGATGACCCACTAGATTGTGGATGCCATCACCCTGGCTTATCAGGCACAGGGTGTGCCCTGCCCGCTCAGTTTGCAAGCTCACTCTACTAGAAGTGTTGCATCCTCCTTGGCGCTGGCTCGTGGCGCCTCGCTGACAGATATTTGTAAAGCTGCGGGCTGGGCGACCACCAACACGTTCGCTAAATTCTATAGCCTTCGTGTGGAGCCGTTATCCTCCTGTGTTCTCACCTCAAACGGGTAGAGGCGCTGAGAGGCCCCGGTTTAGTGTCAGCTTGCTAAAACTGCTCCAGAGTGTCCGTACTGTAGGCCCTGTCGAGCTTCTCCATCCCCTCGGCAGCCAGACGTAGCAGAATGTCCGGCGCCAGGCCCTCACTCGCTGAATCCGTGAGAACCGGTGTAGAGGGCTGGGTTCCATATGTGTAAAGTCCACGGTATAGCCTCAGAGCCCGTGTTTCCCCAGCAGACTTCTGGCATTTCCATGAGGGTTAGAGGGTTATCACCTCTAATCTTCCATATGCACCTAAACGGATGTTCATATGTGTAAGTGCTTCCGAAACTTCCTTCGGGAAGGATGGGGCTTCCGCAACGTTCCTGTTCCAAGTGGAACGGGTACGTTTTCCCAGTGTTATCCAATCTCACTGAGTAGGTAGTGCTATGACAACAGTGACTGGTCTTCTTGTTGTGAGCCCCGGCCTACACCACAAAGGGGCGCAGGCAGCTTGCACAGGACACTGGAAGGGGCAGCATCCATGGCGCTTTGGTAGGGATCCCAATTCGTCAGTCACTGACGTGACTCGGCGTGACCAACTGAAAGGGAACGTCTCGATTACGTATGTAACCCTCGTTCCCTGAAGGAGGAAATGGAGACGTCCCGTCGCCACGGCTGCTGTACCACCGGCTCGGCTCCTCCGCGAAAACCTAGTATGCGTTGCACCGGCTGCCTTTTTATGCTCACACTTTGATCAGTGGCAGTTGGATGCAATCATCGCATGCCAATGTGCATTGGCTCGTTTAGTTTACACTCGAAGTGGATTGGTCTCTCTAAACGAGATCCCAATTCGTCGGTTACCGACGTGATGTCTCCGTTCCATCCTTCAGGGAACGAGGGTTACATACGTAACTGAGATGATCCATATAATAACTTTGTGTTTCACAACAGTGGTGATTTACATACATTTTGCTCCGTTTCTCACACCAAGATATCAAATTACTTCAGATTTTAGCACACAAGTCATATGGACTACAACTTTGTCACTATGAGCTGATGTTATATGAAAACGAGGAGCGTGAACATTTTTTAAAAGATGGTTTGAAACAACATGAGTGTGAGTAAATTATGATAGAATTAATTTTTTTGGATGAACTGTCCGTTTTAATGTATTTTGGTTTCTGTCTTGAAAAAGACTACCTTATTGTGACCTCATTTTGGACTTTTGTCCCCTTAAGGTTGAAAAAAGCAGAGTTAATTTAGGTTAGCCTGAATTTCATTCTTTTTTTGTGTCATTCAGGGATTGAAGTCTCTTGCTTATCCTGTGCTGCTGTTTGAGACTGTGTAAGTGGTTTTCATGCGTATGTTCACCAAGGCTGCGTTAATTTGATCAAAAATACAGTACAAACAAAAATATTGTGAAATATTATTACAATTTGAAATACCTGTTTCCTATTTGAATATATTTTAAAATATTATTTATTCCTGTGATGGAAAGCTGAATTTTCAACATCATTACTGCAGTCTACAGTGTCACACGATCCTTCAGAAATCATTCTAATATGTTTATATTATATTTATATTTATTATATATATTTATTCATAACATAAACAGGATATAGAGGCTTTGCTCATGCAAGGATTTCCATGTCTCTAATGTCACAAGAGATAAACATGTCATCATGTAGAAACAACTAATTCAGGATGAATGAGAACAGGCAGATGACGGAGAGGAGGGGGATGTCGAGAGGGGCGGGGCTTGTCGTGTTTACATAATGAAGCTGCCCTATTTGACGCTTTTCAGAGCGTGTGTTTGCGCAAACGTGAGCGTGTGCCGGAATGCCAGCAGAGCGAGAGCTCGTGCCTCTCTCTCGCTGCAGGGGGCCGTAGGGGGATGTTTTATTGATAGGGCACATGTGTTTGGAAAAAACAGGAAAGAGACAGCAGCATGGATGTGACAGCGCTCCAACAGAACTACACAGGCAGCGTTTATAGCGCTCTGTGCCAGGTAAATAGTGCACTTTGTAGGGATGCATGATACTGTATATCGGTAACCATGTTAGTATTCAGGAATATTATAATTTTTTTTAAATATTGGAATTGGGTTAGGATGATATTGAAACTGGATAATATAAGGGCTTATTTTTTTCCCTCATTTAAATTAATTTTATATCATGCATACTTTGGTGCCTGATTACATTTGAAGCGTGTATAATTCTAGATTGGAGGTTTAATGTGAGCACTGTTTGTTGTTGTTGTTGTTGTTGTTTTTCTCCCAATGTATTGATTTTGAATTTTGGCCAGTGTCAGAAATTAACTTAAGTATTAAGTTAAAATATTGAATCACTAGAGTTTATTTGTAGGAGCAAACAACAAAATACTACCATTATGTGGAAGTACTGTACACTATGTAAATATTTATTTTCAGGAGTTACTACGTTACGTTTATGATTTTCTAACCATAAAACACCTCAGATACTTTAATTTAATCAATGCATTCAATTAAATTCTCCATCTGAATAATTACAATAATTTGTTAGGCTTATAAAAAAAATTTGAGAAGAAATGTCTGATGTTACAAATTTAAAAAATAATAATTTTAACAGGGTAGTTTTTCCCCACATTTTGAATTTTGGTGGCATTTTCCCTGATATTGTCCATAATGTTGGATGTTGGTGATGAGCATAAAAATAATTTTCAGCTATGTATGTATTTGTTTGTTTTTGTCTCTCTATGATTTTTGAGATTTTTTTATGCATAAAAGGAAAGAAAATACTTTGTGTCGCTATCTCTTTTGTATGTTATTTATTTGAGTAATGGAGATGTTAAGCTGTGGACTTTGACCTGAAGAATGCTTTCACATGTCTGAGTCTGAATGAAATGGCTGTTTGATGACATTTCATTCATTGATGACAGTATAATTCCTCCATCACGGATTCTCTCAGGCTTTCTGAATGAAAGTGAATCATGTGAATCACTCAGAGATATCAGTGCAGGCGAATCTCTGCTGATTCATAATAAAACATTGATGTTGGTTCTTGGCATGTAGATGATATTAATTATGGACTTGGCCAGTTGTGGGCGTTTGTGCTGAAGAGTGTAATTAATGCTTCAGTCTGATGTTACAGTGAGCCATGGGTCTCGTGGGAACAGTAATCTGACTTCACCAGATGTGATGATCTGACATGCTTTTTCTAAATTGTTGTTGTGCATGCGTTACTCCTAAATGTGATTCATCTTCTCAAGCTCTCATTGATTGCAGACAGTTTTTTAAAAAGTTTTTTTAGGTGTTTGCTAAAGCAAGCATCAATAATATTGTTACTCATGCTTAGGTTTAAGTATTTGTTCCAATCTCTAACACTTAAAGTTTAGCATGTAACTTGCAATTATACAATTTTTTACAGAAACTATTAGTACTTCAGTGTGTGTCTAGTTGAGCAGATGTGTCTGATTTTACAATTTTTGAAAGTTAAAAAACACCCAGGACACCTTTGTGCATAATCACATTATTATTATTATTATCATGACAATTTAATGCTTTCCCCAGTGTTATTATAATATTTGTTCATATTTAATAATTTTTTTTATTTGTGTATTTATTTTAATTTAAGTTTTAGTAACTTTGTGCTTTTGTAATGCAACCCTCTACATTGCGAGGAAATCACTCGCATATGCGACTAAATCTTCACTCTGGGCGACTAAAGTATGTCTAATATTAGCCAATTGCTAATAAATTCTCAGATTTTACTCGCCAGTGTGTGAGTTGGAGGCTGAGTATAAGTTTAGCACAGATATATTTTTGCTCGTCGAACACACTGACTGAGCGCTGCAGAGTTTCAGTCTCAGTCAAGCGGTCTGTGCTATTTTTCAGTTCATCTGAATGGATGCGCAGCGCACCTGTATTTGACGTACCGTAAACTCTAGTGTGTGTGAAGGCGCACAACTCGCCGTCGCTTTGTCTCAGACTCACACACACACGGAAAGAGAGAGAGTGAGAGAGTCTTGCATAACATGCAGAATTGACGCGCTACATGTAAACTATATACTTTGTTGTATTTTCCTGTCAAAATAACGGAGTTCCTTTGGAATTCTTCAGCTTTTAAGAACTGCCGGGTTCTCCAGTAGTGGGCGGAACTAATGCGCAAACGGCAATCTCATTGGCTGACGCTCACCTAGTAGCGTCCCTGTTTTGATTTTAGCAAATCAATTAGAGCGAACACACAGCCTGATTAATATTCATGAATCCAGCAGCTCATTAATCCTTAGTGCATTTGATATTGTTCTTATTAGTAGAATCCGAAAGTATTGTTATTATTAAAATATATATATATATATATATATATATATATATAAACAAACATTATACATTTAATTGCCAAGGTGTCCGTAGAGGGTTGTAATGTTTATTTTTTTCAATTGTTTCTATTTGGCTTTAATTTTTATTAATTTGCTAATTATTTTATTAAGTAATTTTAGTACTTCAAATTAAACATTTTATTCCAATTAGTAAATTTCTACTTTTCATGTAAGTTTTTAATCTAATATTCATATTTATTTATTGTTTGTTTGTTTGGATATTTTACTTGCATTTAAAAAAAATACTGTAATAAAGATATTTTGCGTAAATGAGCATAAATATTATTTAATAATATTATAAATGAATAACATTTTTACAGATTATATTTTTTTCACTTTGCAGTTATGAAAACTAGATTTTTTTTAGGGTAATGATAAGAATTTGAAGCAAAGTGTGCTTTATTTATCATTAAAATAATTTAAGAACGCACAAAAAGACACGATTGTCCTTAAATATGTGTGATTTTCTTTATGCAAAATACATGTTGTTGAAAGGTCACATGACATTCACCCCAATACATTTCGTCCAAAACCATGTAATGTTTTTCTAAACCTCCTTCTTTCACTTGATTTATTTGTCTTTTATTTCGTCCACCAGCTTGAGACCCTGAAGCAGCAGAACTCTCAGTATCAGGAACAGTTGAGTTCAGAAACACAGAACATCGACAGCCTCCGCAAAGAAATGTGAGTCTCCCGCTGACGTGCACCCATGCATATGCAATCTTTCATTATTTATTCAGGACTTTTTGACACTTCCATCGATAGTGATAGTAGTGAGAGGACTGGAAATAATTGGCAGGAGAGGAAATGACATGATCCAGCCTCAAATGTATTAGTTCACGTTTGCTGACCACTGAACAACAGCTGCAACAAATAAGCGCCATTTAACGTCTTTCAACTGCATCTTATCACATTAATTGTCTGCTTTGTTGGCGCTATAAAGGATTTTGATCTTAATTAATTGGTTAAGTACCATGTTGGCGTCATTGTGGTGGTATAATTAGATCTGTGAGTCACAGAATGACATCACATGTCCACATGGTCACAACAGCTTTTATTTCTGAATAACAACAGGCGTAATGTGCATATTCTGAAATATTAAGCTGCTGTGCTCGTGGCTCGCAGCATTTTACATTCAGGATAATCAATAAGAAAAAAATGTAGGGCAGAACCTGATTTTATACATCAGGAATTGACTGGATGAATTTTTTGAAAAATAAGAGGGTTTGGTGACACCCGCTGAAAAAATACTTAAAAATAAATAAATTCCAAAAATTGCAATTAAAAAGATTTCATAATTTTTACTTTTCACATTTATTTAGCGATTTAATTATTTATTTTAAAATGTTTTTAATGTTTGCAAAATTAATTTTGAGCATTTAAGCAGAAACATTTAGCTCAATTTCTGAATAACAATGCACGGTCTGACACATTGAGCGGTTGTGCTCGCATGCAATAAGAGTTTGAATCTGGCTTGCTGCATTTCCCATTCACGATAATCAATAAGAAAAAATGTAGGGCAGAACCTGATTTGACCGTCAGTAATTGATTGGATGGTGAAGAGTGCCTCAATATGAAAGTGTTTTTAAAAAATGAGAGGGTTTGGTAACACTCGCTGAGGACATCAATGCTTTTTCACTTTTCATATTTAAAGGGATAGTTCACCCAAAAATGAAAATTCTGTCATTAATTGTACTCTCTCATGTTGTTCCAAACCCGTAAGTCATCTTCGGAACACAAATTAAGATATTTTTGATGAAAAAAGACACGATTGTCCTTAAATATGTGTGATTTTCTTTATGCAAAATACATGTTGTTGAAAGGTCACATGACATTCACCCCAATACATTTCGTCCAAAACCATGTAATGTTTTTCTAAACCTCCTTCTTTCACTTGATTTATTTGTCTTTTATTTCGTCCACCAGCTTGAGACCCTGAAGCAGCAGAACTCTCAGTATCAGGAACAGTTGAGTTCAGAAACACAGAACATCGACAGCCTCAGCAAAGAAATGTGAGTCTCCCGCTGACGTGCACCCATGCATTTGCACTCTTTCATATTCCATATCTTTCGATAGTGATAGTAGTGAGAGGACTGGAAATAATTGGCAGGAGAGGAAATGACATGATCCAGCCTCAAATGTATTAGTTCACGTTTGCTGACCACTGAACAACAGCTGCAACAAATAAGCGCCATTTAACGTCTTTCAACTGCATCTTATCACATTAATTGTCTGCTTTGTTGGCGCTATAAAGGATTTTGATCTTAATTAATTGGTTAAGTACCATGTTGGCGTCATTGTGGTGGTATAATTAGATCTGTGAGTCACAGAATGACATCACATGTCCACATGGTCACAACAGCTTTTATTTCTGAATAACAACAGGCGTAATGTGCATATTCTGAAATATTAAGCTGCTGTGCTCGTGGCTCGCAGCATTTTACATTCAGGATAATCAATAAGAAAAAAATGTAGGGCAGAACCTGATTTTATACATCAGGAATTGACTGGATGAATTTTTTGAAAAATAAGAGGGTTTGGTGACACCCGCTGAAAAAATACTTAAAAATAAATAAATTCCAAAAATTGCAATTAAAAAGATTTCATAATTTTTACTTTTCACATTTATTTAGCGATTTAATTATTTATTTTAAAATGTTTTTAATGTTTGCAAAATTAATTTTGAGCATTTAAGCAGAAACATTTAGCTCAATTTCTGAATAACAATGCACGGTCTGACACATTGAGCGGTTGTGCTCGCATGCAATAAGAGTTTGAATCTGGCTTGCTGCATTTCCCATTCACGATAATCAATAAGAAAAAATGTAGGGCAGAACCTGATTTGACCGTCAGTAATTGATTGGATGGTGAAGAGTGCCTCAATATGAAAGTGTTTTTAAAAAATGAGAGGGTTTGGTAACACTCGCTGAGGACATCAATGCTTTTTCACTTTTCATATTTAAAGGGATAGTTCACCCAAAAATGAAAATTCTGTCATTAATTGCACTCTCTCATGTTGTTCCAAACCCGTAAGACCTTCGTTCATCTTCGGAACACAGCTAAAACTGTCAGCCAATCAGAAGTCTCAGAGGCAGGTGTTGCTCCAGGTCGAGAAATTGACATTAGCCCAGGAGCTGGACATCCACGCGCAGCAGAAGGTGTTTATCTGTCTGTGTCTTTCCTTAGACGTTTCCTGTCAGCTCTTCTGAAATGTGTTGCCCTGTGACATTCTCCGTCAATTTGAGGGATTGAGTTATCACGTATCATGTTTTTTTTTGGCAGCTTGGCAGTGAATCTCTGACTAGCCAGCTGGAGATTACAGAGAGGTAAGCGCTTGTCTTTGACTCAGTATTAAGTTCATTCAATCAAATCAAGACAGAAATCTTGAAGTGGCTGCCTATGGCAAAAGTTGGTTTAAAAGCAAAAATGTAAAGCTTACTCACCCTCAGGCCATCCAAGATGTAAAGTGACGTGTGGCCAAGTATGGCGTCCCATACTCCGAATTTGTGCTCTGCATTTAACCCATCCAAGTGCACACACACACACACACCGTGAACACACACCCGGAGCAGTGAGCAGCCATTTTTGCTGTGGTGCCCGGGCAGTAGTTAGGGGTTCGATGCCTTGCTCAAGGGTCTCACCTCAGTCGTGGTTATTGAAGGTGGAAGAGAGCGCCAGTCATTCACTCCCCATAGTACTCCCCTGCCGGTACCAAGACTCAAATCCGTGACCTTCGGGTTACAATTCCAACTCTCTAACCATTAGGCCACAACTGCCCCTGTAGGTGTTTGTTTATTCATCAGAACAGATTTGAAGAAATTTAGCATTACATCACTTGCTCACCTCTGCAGTGAATGGGTGCCGTGAGGGTCCAAACAGCTGATAAAAACATCACAATAATCCACAAGTAATCCACACCACTCCAGTCCATCAGTTAATGTCTTGTGAAGTGAAAAGCGGCATGATTGCAATAAACAATTCCAACATTAAGGTGTTTGCTTCTGGCCAAAATATTCCATAATCCATAAACGCTTCCTCCAGTGAAAAAGTCCCTCTCCTGTTGTCTTCTCCCATTCACTATAGAGGATCCAGTGCTGTAATGCTAAACTTCTCCAAATCTGTTACAATGAAGAAACAAACTCATCTACATCTTGGATGACCTGAGGGTGAATACATTGTCAGCAAATGTTAATTTTTGGATGAACTCTTCATTTAAATTTCGTCACAAGCTTTCAAAAACCGAATTTATTACTTGTGGTTAGAAACAGCATGTCACAGACACTTTTGATGGTGATAATGGAGCTCTGTCTTAGTAATTGTTCAAATGAGAGCTGGATTTGAGATCACATGCACTCTGGAGGCTTTAAATGTCATTTCATCTCATGGGAAATGAAGGCTTTCAAAAAAGCTTGTCAGTACACGTTCTTTACAGATCAGTGTTTTATGATGCACCAAGATTACCACATCTAGAGAGATGATCTGTTTCCATGACTGCTGTTTAGTTAAATAAAAAAGCTTTTGACTTCAGATCTATTGTTTTCCTCCACCCTAAAAACACTGCAGTCCCACTGGATGTCATGTTTTTCTGTAAGCTTTTAATCTTTGGAGCTCCACTGAGAGATGGTATTATGCATGTTCTCAGAGTGCATATGGCTTTTGTAACATGACTTTAAATCCAACCAGCTAGAGTGAGCTCTTCTGTCCTCACAGGGAGAACTCCAATGCAATGATGTGCGATAAAGACGAAGAACTAGAGACACTACGCAATGAGGTAAGAACTTTGACTCTTGGGTTTCAAAAGTCTATCTAAACTTCTGAATCATTCTTCAAAAGTATGTTTTATGCATTATGGACTATGACAACATTTGTCTTAAGTAAAAAGAATGTAGATTAATTTCATATGAAAACTCTGTTGTCTACAGCAGTTATTCCTATTTTTTTCTTTTTATATAAAACTTTGTACTCCATGTTATTGGCACTTAATATTGTCAGATAATGGAAAAAATAATTTGTCATTTCAGATTGCAGTGCTTCGTGTGGAAAATGCCATGGCCAAGACGCTCCAGTCGGCCGTGACGTCTCTGGAGAGGGACAAAGCCCAGCTGCAGAGCCGAGTGAACAGCCTGGAGCAAAAGCTGGAGGGCCGGCAGACGGGGAACAGAGAGGAAGTCACTTCAGGTCTGTCAGCGTATTTATATTTGGAATGGAATGACAGCATGTTGCATTCTGTGCGATATACTGTATATTGCCAGCTACTTTAATTCACACTATTATTTAAAAGTTTGGGTTAAGTTTTTGTAATATTTTGAAAAAGTCTCTTCTGCTCGCCAAGCCTGTCATTATTTGATCAATGATTTTGCATGATTAATTCAGGGAATGCCATCCAGTTATTATCTCAGAATAAATTTTTTTTTCTTTCTTTCTATTTTTAATCCAATTTTATGTAAAAATATTAAAGTTGCTTTTTCTTTGAATTAATTTGTAACACTGGAAATGGAAGTAGTATGAGTAATATGAATAGTACTACTATTTTTATTTCCATTTGCAGTATGAAAAATGAATCTTAAAAAAAAAAAAAACGTAAATTTTTAACAAATCTTCCTTAACTTATATGCAATTCCAACATTTGTCTCATCTGTAGGTGATGCTGCTATAGACCATCTGAGAGAAGAGAAAGAGTTTGCTGAGGGACAGGTAAAACTCTTCTGCTCCATATTTGGTAATGGTTTTAGGATCATATGTGTAAACTTCTAAATTCTGCCATGTTTTCCTGCATGAATCAGATCAACTTCCTGAACTCCGTCATTGTGGACCTCCAGAGGAAGAATGAAGAACTAAAGGTGAAGCTGAAGAAAATGGCATTGACCGAGTTCAACGGAAATGATGAACATGATAGGTGAGTCCAATTGAGTTTTGACATCTTGACGTATTTAAAAGTTTGGGTTAAGTTTTTGTAATATTTTGAAAAAGTCTCTTCTGCTCGCCAAGCCTGTCATTATTTGATCAATGATTTTGCATGATTAATTCAGGGAATGCCATCCAGTTATTATCTCAGAATAAATTTTTTTTTCTTTCTTTCTATTTTTAATCCAATTTTATGTAAAAATATTAAAGTTGCTTTTTCTTTGAATTAATTTGTAACACTGGAAATGGAAGTAGTATGAGTAATATGAATAGTACTACTATTTTTATTTCCATTTGCAGTATGAAAAATGAATCTTAAAAAAAAAAAAAACGTAAATTTTTAACAAATCTTCCTTAACTTATATGCAATTCCAACATTTGTCTCATCTGTAGGTGATGCTGCTATAGACCATCTGAGAGAAGAGAAAGAGTTTGCTGAGGGACAGGTAAAACTCTTCTGCTCCATATTTGGTAATGGTTTTAGGATCATATGTGTAAACTTCTAAATTCTGCCATGTTTTCCTGCATGAATCAGATCAACTTCCTGAACTCCGTCATTGTGGACCTCCAGAGGAAGAATGAAGAACTAAAGGTGAAGCTGAAGAAAATGGCATTGACCGAGTTCAACGGAAATGATGAACATGATAGGTGAGTCCAATTGAGTTTTGACATCTTGACGGTTTTTTTTTTTCAGTTTTAGTACATAAAGTTAAACTAAATGAAAATTAAAAGTGTCACACTTTTTTAATTTGTTTAAATATTTATTTCAGTTAACATTTTATTTTATTTTGTTGTTTAGTTTCTATTAACTATAATAACCCTGGCTCATGGTCATGTTGTACATACATGACAAGCATTGCGCTACTTGCATCTTCGTTGCTATTATTGTTATTCTTCACAAAGGGTTTACGAAGAATACAATTTTTTAAAACCTCTTTCTCTCAAGTCTTGGTGAGGTCAACAAGAAGAAGAAAGCCCCACCACGTGTTTTCTGCGACATCTGTGACTGCTTCGACCTGCACGACACGGAGGACTGTCCCACACAAACACAATCCCCAGACTCGCCTCCGCACACCACGTACCACGGGAGCCGCAGCGGTGAACGACCGTACTGCGACATCTGCGAGGCGTTCGGTCACTGGACAGACTCTTGCAACGATGACCAAACCTTCTGAACTTCCCTTCAACCCCTCGACCTGTGAGCAGGCTATGCACAGATCGCTTTCGACCAGATTATACGCTATTTTTGTACACAGCATATATATACATTTGAACCTCTTGAACATTCTCTAAACGAATCTGCCCAAACGAAGGCTAAAGTATGCTGCATTGATGGAATTTGAATGTTATGAAGGCGAGAGTTATTTCTCTGTGTTTTCAGTACTGTTTTGTGTGTTTCGTACGTTTTTCACTGTCCTGTGTGGATTGATCTAATGATGAATTACCAGCAAGAAATTTGGGAACGGTTTAGCGATACTTTGCAGTGTATTTAAAGCTGCTGTCTGTAATTTCTAGTGGCACAAAATGGAATGACTGTTTCCAAACAGGTTTCCTTCTCTCTACCATTGTAGCTCCGCCCCAAACTCACCCCGTTGGTTGCGTCAGAAGTTGACATTTCAGGACGCTCAAAGAAACAGCAATGTTTTGAAAGTGCCACAAAGCTGCAGCCTGTGTTTGGATTGGTATACTAGCACAATGCATACTGCACACTAGTCAGTATACACTGAATACTGCCCACAATTTTTAGATAGTATGTGAAATGGTACATATTATGCAACAATTAAAATTAAGCTAAGAATTGTTTTTAAAAATCATAGCAGATTTTCATTTCAGCTTGTCTGTTACATACAAAATCGACTCATGTTGAGCACATTGCATTGTGGGATCTGATGGTATGCTGCACATTTTCACCCAGGTATTCTATGCATACAGAAATTCTACATACTAGGCACAATGTACATACTGTAGTATGGTAGTATGCTATTCCGAACATAGCCACATTTGCACTTTTCAGTAATTCGCCCTACAAATGGTTTACTTACAGTGGTCTCTGCATATTAAACCAGGATAGAAGATTTTAATGAAGTTATTTTAATAAAACAAATTTACACACTTCAGTTTAAAGAACATGTAATGGACTGTTATGACAGACACAAAACAGTACAATGAGTGCACCAAAAAAAAGCTAAAGCCACTATTAACTTGTTGCACTTCTCACTTTAAATGTATACAGCACATGAGTTTAACTGCTATTGTTTGGAAGTAAGTTATTATTTTTACTGTTAAATGTCAGACATATAGTTATAATATTGTCATATGAATGGCTTTTTATGTGTATTTTGATGGTATGTCCTGTAGATTTCAGGCCTATTCACACCAAGTCTGAATTTTCGGCACAAAATAAATGCACGGCAAGATTTTAAGATTAAACCATTTTTGTGCACAAATTCAAGATTTATTTAAAATACAGAACAGTTACTTCAGGTATCCAGACTTTTTTTTTGAGAGGATGAAGAAAATGTTGCAACAAAATACAGTGCAGAATAGTTTTGGTGCAAAAAAGGGTTTTCAAATATTTTAAAATTCCATGTATTTTAGTCGCCTCAAACTTGGTGTGAACAGACCTTTACTAAAGCACAATTTTTAAGATCATATTGTATATCTTATTGTTGATGTAATATTAACAACAAAGTTTATTTAGCAACCTAATAAACTTCAAGTGTTAGAATTGGTAACCCGCAATGACATGGTGCACAAGATATTAAATATGTATATTATTCATGATTATTTCCCTTCTGTTTAAATGAATTTGATCAGAAAATTTTGCTTTCTGTTTCTACTGAAATATTGTGACAGTCTTTAACTATTGTACTGTTTCATGTACTGTATATTCACTTGAACTCAATACAAACATTGAACAGATTTTTCTTGTCGTCTGGATATATTGCGCTTTCTGACTACACATTGATTTTTACCATGTTTTTGTCAAAAGCATTTAATCATTTAACAAACATTTCACGAACGTCCTAAGGACAATTCTAGGCACAATTTAGATTCAGTAAGTCACTGGTGTGACCATCCAATTATTACATAATAAAACCACTTCACCTATTCATCATTGAATGATTTTCAGTCTTGATCTTTCATCTAAAATTTATACCTCAAAGTTTTATAACTGCGCTTATGGCCAAAGTTTGAAAAGCTGCCCTCATAGTCTCAATTTTACGCAAGGATGGTCAACAGATCCCATCACAAGGTCCTCCAGCTTGAGTTGAATTACTGAAATAAATGAACTTTTCCACGACATTCTAATTTATTGAGATGCACCTGTATGTTTGTTCCTTCATCTGAACAGATCTGGAGAAATGTAGCATTACATCACTTGTTCACCAGTGGATCCTCTGCAGTGAATGGGTGCCGTCAGAATGAGAGGCCAAACAGCTGATAAAAACATCACAATAATCCTCACCACTCCAGTCCAGCAATTAACATCTTGATAAGCAAAAAGCTGTGTGCTTGTAAGAAATTTATCCATCATTAAGACATTTTTAACTTCAAACCGTTGCTTCCATCCTCTATTCATAAAAATTGCTTTCTCCAGTGATAAAGTAATCTGGTCTGATTCAGGAGAGAAATATGCAAACATGCTAATTGCTGGACTGGAGTGGTGAGGATTATTGTGATGTTTTTATCAGCTGTTTGGACTCTCATTCTGACGGCACCCATTCACTGCAGATGATCCACTGGTGAGCAAGAGATGTAATGCTACATTTCTCCAAATCTGTTCTGATGAAGAAACAAACTCATCTTCGAGCTATTCCTTCCAGAATTTCATTTGTGTAAGCATGACATTTATTCATGTGATCAGAGTGGCTTTTCGTACCTTTGTCAGGGGATGGCGTATGTTCTGCCTTGCATTTGTTTCCATCAGTGTGAACAGCAGCAGTGGCCTCTGGTGTCGGGCTCGTGCTACAGCTGTTCTCCATCTTCACCGGAGAGGAATCAGCTATTGAGCTCTGATTACTGTTCTCATCTACAAGGGAAACCACAGCTTGCCATTTAAGAGTCAATATTGTCAAATTACATTATGCACAGACTTAAAATCTTGGCATGGTTAAGAGACTGACCATGCATGTCCATCATTCCCGGAGAGGAACTGTTCTCTGGAGTCGTCACCTCCGATCCATATTTCTCCTCTCTGCCCTTCTTCTTTTTGTTCTTCTGTTCAGCAGAAAACATGTCAAGACAGAATATCGATGAACTACAACTTAACAAAAAGAAAATAATGCACAATTGTCACACACTTACATCATTTGACTTTGGTTCAGTCACTGGAACCCATTTGAAGATACGCAGTGAAGTGTCTCCAACCGTCACCCATTTTTTCTCCCTGTGAATTGTTAAAACAAAGATCTGTAGCCCAAAAAGAAGTGCTTCAATGCCTAAATAGGTATTTGTTACTGGTTAGCATTGTCCAATAGCTTACACGGCCTAATTTTTTAAGAGAAACTTGAATTCTGATTTAAAAAGCCAAATATATTAATATGCACTGATGGAAGGTGCACAATAAGACCAGAAGTGAGTTTAAAAAAAGCAAATAAGCCATTATTGATTTGGTCTTTACTTAAAATACACTTAAACGAACCTGACATTTTTCTGCAATGGCAGTACTTTTAAAATAACATACCATGTAATATATATATATATAATAAAATTGGAAAATTCTAATAAAATTAGATACTTAAAAAAAAATCAGCATTAAAAAGTCATATCCAATGAAAAAAAGATGGAACCAAAAATAAAAAAAATACCTATTACATTATTCTACAAGAAAAACAAGGTAAAATGTCGTGCTTCATAATATCAAATACTTGCACTCCAAATTATTTTTCTAATGCAATGAAAATAAATACATGCAAAAATGAGTTCATATGTAAAATGTCTATAAAGATTACATCCTTGTCTAAAAGCCACAGCTTTAATGCTGTTAATGAAATATCAGGCATGCAGTCAGTCGCTCACTTCCCTGTCCCAGCCCCCACAGCGCTCCATGTGTTCAGCTTTATTTGATGCAAAGAGACTCTGAGCTGCATTTCAACTCTCTGCGACTGTGACTCTCGCGCACAGGTGACTTTATCAAGCGTTTCATCCCCCAAAACACAGATGTTACACATCACAGTGCGCCAAACTGCAGCGAGAAATGGCTTCATGTGACTGCAACGAAATGGCTTCTGGGTTCAACCCACTTCATCTCCATCAGAAACCTTTGAAATCCCTCCAAAACATTCATTTTTTAGCGTATGGTGTCGGGTGCGCTCGAGTTCACTTGGAAATCGCGCTCAAAAATGACCCTTATAATTTCACTCTCTGTCCTTCTCGTTTGTTCTTTCTCTCTCCTCCCCCACAAGCGCGTTTTTTTCTCCCGGTGGAACAAACACAGGGCTTTTCCCCGCGATCTTACCATTTTCGAACTTTATCAATAGCGGCCATAACGCGTTTGATGTCATCTTTGGCTCTGCTCCGGGTCTCCGCGCGCACTGACCTGCCAGACATTCCCTCCGCTCGATAATATTTTTAAGCTCGGCAGTTCACACTCACAATATTCCAGTGAACGCTGGGCCTGGAGAGCGCCTGCGCCAAACACACAGCCAGCAAACGTGCGAGTGCTGCGACAACCGATTCAAACGTTATAGTCACGTTTAATTAAACAAAAAACGTTGTCGTTCATATCTAAAACATTGAGTATTTCCATATAGTGTTAATGTTACTATATTTTAATTTTTACATTTAAATAGTCAGACATGGCAAGAGGGCTGTTGAAGTCATTTATTAAAGTATTAGTGAAGTATTCTGTGAAGGTAGGCTAATTCATGCATATAGGGCATATTAAATGTTTATGAAGGTTACAAATCGATGCTTACATGAATATACATCAACAGCTATCATTTACATCTGAATAAACATTATTATGAATTATAAAGTGTATAACTATAATATCAACACTAGTGAATATAACTTAAAGGGGTCATATGATGCTGCTAAAAAGAACATTATTTGGTGTAATGAAATGTGTTTATGCGGTTTAAGGTTAAAAAAACACATTATTTTCCACATACTGTACATTATTGTTTCTCCTCTATGCCCCGCCTTTCTGAAACGCATCGATTTTTACAAAGCTCATCGGTCTGAAAAAGTGAGGTGTGCTCTGATTGGCCAGCTATCCAGTGCATTGTGATTGGCTGAATTCCTCAAGCGTGTGACAGAAATGCGGCAACCACATATGACGACCCCGGGCTGGACTCCTCTTCGTCCACGGTGAAAGCCGATCCGGCGATCCACAGCGCGAAGTTGTAGTATTTCCTCAGCGACCAGCACGGATCAGCTCCAGGCATGACGAAGCGATATCGTCCTCTTTTGGAAGGCCAAACAAAGTAGTTTCGCTTTCACAACGACGCACACAGCGCCTTCACGACATGGCGGCAGCAACAATACTACAGCAAGAATAAAATTGTAAAAAATGACCGTGAATTTAACGGTAAAAGTCTAAAAATGCTACAGTAAAAACCTGTTAAATCAGGGCTGTCCAAACTCGGTCCTGGAGGGCCGGTGTCGTGCAGAGTTTAGCTCCAACCCTAATTAAACACACCTGAACCAGCTAATCAAGCTCTTACTAGGCATAGAAATTTCCAATCAGGTGTGTTGAGGCAAGTTGGAGCTAAACTCTGCAGGACACCGGCCCTCCAGGACCGAGTTTGGACAGCCCTGTGTTAAATGGTTAACGGTAAATTCCCCTACTATATACGGTGAAAAACTCTATTGGACATTACATCTATTGGACATTAATTTTACAGTATTATACCGTTTTTGGAAGTGAAAAAGACCGTATAATTTACAGTGAATAACCGTAAATTGACATTCTCAGAATTCCCTGCGTTACATTTCAAATGTGAGTTTTTTTTGTTGAAATAACTGTTTCTTCTTAGTTTTTTCTTATCAGTTTTGTATATTAGGGTTGTGTGTTACACCTAATGTTGTTAAATGAATGTTTATTGCATTATTTCAGTTTGATGTGTGTTACCATGATGGGGTTTAGTGTTTGTGTGAGTGACACTGTGCACCTTCTATATATGTTATTATTTAAAAGCTGCTTGTGATGGGCTTTGGTTCATCATGTGACTTTCTCATCACCACCTGCATTTGGCAGTTATCAGTGGATTACAAAGGTACAAAAGATTTCAGTACTTCAATAGGTTGGTATATTAACATTATATCAGTTAATGAAATTACGGTATTTGACTGTAAATTTAAGTTAAAACCGTAAAACCTAAAACGTTGCTACCGTATTTTTTACTGAATTTTTTTTACAGTGTACGCCGTAAAGTTGAAAAGAGTAGCATAACGCCGCCCAAATAGTGACGTAGGTATGTGGGGGCGTGTTAGAACGAGACGTTTTAGGTAGGTGTGGTTGACTTAACTGTTATAAAGAATATCTCTTTGGATTTGAGACTTAAGTCTTTGCAACTTTACAGATCTTCTTTATGCACCAAGAGCTTGTAACACCCCAAAGAGAAAGGAAAAATTTAAATCGCATCATATGACCCCTTTAAGATACATTAGCTGATACTGTAATAGAACTGCGATGGTTCTTCTCATCATTCTCATCCTCCATTTTCTTTCCTAGAAGTTGCATGTAGACTTTCTTGAGGGATCCATTGAACACAGTGCTGAAGAAATAATAGACGATGGGATTGAGCACGCTGTTGAAGTAGGTAAAGCAAACAGTCGTGTAAAAAGCCACATTTGCATCACGGAAATACTGGCACTCGCTATACCAGCCCTTCAACACCCAGACGGCGATACGGGAGACATTGCTCAGGAAGAAACATATAATGAAAACTAGAGCAACTGCTAATATAAACTGCACCACTCTTGATTTTACCCTGTGTGTCCACTGTATTACTTTTCAGTTGCCACGTAATACAAGCCGTGCAATAGATAGCAATGGCCGTGGGCACAAAGAACTGGATAACGCAGAATGCATTGTGCCAGTCAGACAATGCATTGTGCCCCAAACATATGTGGAAGCTCTCGCACTGTGTGTGGTTGTTTAGATAGCAGAAATGTTCATCTGTTAGGAGGTAGACAGTCATGGCTATGATGAGACCCCACAGGGCAACAGAGACCAACAGGGCATAGGTCAGACCCATTCGGTTGATGTGGTTGAGAGGGTGGACGATCTTCAGGTATCGGTCCACGGCGACGGCGGTGAGGAAGAATATACCGCCGGTGTACCGACGAAACATGCTACCTATCAGATTGTGCTACCAAAAATATATGTGCATTGTTTTAAGAGCAAGTTTAGGGTAAGGGTAGGTGTGGACGGGTAGGTTTAAGGTAGGGGTAGGTGTGGACATAAAAAAAAATCCTCAAACCACATGAATAAGATGCTGGTAGCACAATCTGATAGGTAGCATTTTTCGCTATCGATTTGTGCTACCTATCTTTTTAATGGGAGGTAGCACAATCTGAGCAGGGAGCACAAATCGTCAGAACACCAGCTCTGTTGGCGGCCAAAAGAAATAGCAAAATACGGCAGAAAGCGTCTAGACCCAGTCCCTGCCCCTGCGGTAGTAGTCAGCCCTAAAAGGAAGGCATAAAAGGACCAATGAGTCCGCTAGAGTCAGATGGGCAAGGTAAATAGAATTGGGCTTCCAGGTGTCCCTGTGGAAGAAAAACATTAAGAGGGCGAGGACATTCCCCATAAGGCTCAATACGAACTCTGTGACCATTACAGGGGGGAGGTATTGGTCCAGCATAGGCGTTTCGTACGCGCAACCCATTGAGGAGTTGTTCATGATTATGGTGTTGCTGTGAACTTGGACAAAATACAGAGAACTTCAGATCTTTTCACTGTTTTGACTCATATGGCTCATGATTCCTAAGAGCAGAGTTTGGATTGGATGGACGACTTCCAGCCCAATTTTATATATATATATATATATATATATATATA
>NW_015505289.1:1296366-1304118 GCF_001515645.1 Sinocyclocheilus grahami | reverse complement strand
ACTGTTATACAAGCTGTACACTCACTACTTTACATTGTAGCAAAGTGTCATTTCTTCAGTGTTGTCACATGAAAATATATAATAAAATATTTTTAAAAATGTGAGGGGTGTACTCACTTCTGTGAGATACTGTATGTGTGCAGATTTTGAGTGTGTTAGAACTTTGATTCTGGATGCATTTTAACTTTTGAATAAATAAATTTTTGTAGAAATACATACGTAGAAAAAAACATTTCTGACATTTTAATGGCAGACAGCAAACATAAAAGATGCATTTCCAACACCTACTGGACTGGAGTAAGGACTGAAGCATGGGAGAGGGATTTTATTGTAGTATGGTGTCAATTAGACGTTACACCCACAGCCCATTGGCTGAACGTCTGATGCATACGGCACACAAAAGTGGAAACACTTCAGGAGTTTCAAAGTCGTCATCGGATTGGTTGAATTATACAGGATTTCCGGGAGACGTGTGTTGTGTTCTTTAACTGGAAACAAAGATGCGGTGGCGCCAAACCCCCTCACGAAAGAAGAAAGCCGTCGTGTTTACAACTGTGACGACGAGCGCTTATCAGGATCAACTAAACACTGGATTCTCAAAAGTATGTGAAATATTTCAAGTTTGCGGCATAGAATCAATATGCAGATTTTCATAGGTATCAATAGGTAGATTTTCACCAAAACGGAATGGAGCACTTAAGAGCCACATGGATAATTCTGCTGACAATTTTGGTGCTTAATGAAACTTTAAAGTAATTCAAAATTGTAAGACAAAATTGCACTGACATGGTATTGAATTCACCCAAATGGATATTCATTAAATTATCTTTTTGTGTTTTGCAGAAGAAATAAAAGATTCATGGGTTTGGAGCGATATGAGGGTGAATAAATGATTTGCTTTTTGAGATATTACCCTTTCAAAATGCATCTGTAAATCATTAACTAAAGGCTACAGTGTTGCATCGGAGGCAGTGATAAAAGAAACAATACACAACAAATGCGTTTTGAATGAGACTGAAATTTATTAGTCTATTGTTTGCATGTGTGAAATGCTTTTAAGCCACATCATTCCAGACCTTTGGCAACCAAAACACAAAGCAGCTATCAAGAACTGAAAAACCCCAAGGATGAAGCCATGTCCACGGAAATTCTATACAGTAAATAAAATAGATATAAAAGGGCTTTATGTCAATGTGTACATTTGGCCAGGTTTGCTGTGTCACGTCGCATCCGTTTCAGTAAATGCATATTGGGCTTCACTTTTTGACCTCTCCAAGATCGTCGATGCTGTCGTCATCCACCTGTGGGGTTAGAGAATGTCAAAAACGGCTTCAAAAAAGGTTCTTCTGGTTGGGTTTTGCAGATGGATCTGGGATGTTTGCTTACCTCAGGCCACTTTTCCTGGATGACGTCCATGATGTCATCTGTAAAATCTCCCTGAATGATGATTTCGTCTTCTGCTGTCACTGAGACACCGCAGGAGAATTTCTGAGCAAAGAACCTCTGAGCCTCTTTGAGATCGATGTCTGATGTGGACCACAAAATGACAGCAAAGTTATCACAGGGTAAAAATACAGATCAAATACAGAAGTCTTGTAACTACAATCACAGCCTTACCGAAAGTGGCCAGGCCACACACCCTTGTGACATATTTCTTTTTAGCTCGTGGGATTTTTGCTATTGTGACTTTTTGCGGGACGGTCTTCTTTTTCTGTTTGATTTGACCTCTTCCACCTGCAAAGGGGGAAAATTATTTTCTATCATAAGTTTATAGGCAGACAAACTCAAAAAGTAGATAAGTGTTGTTTGTTGGTAACAAACTTAAAGCTACTAAAAATCATTTTCAGTAATTAAAAAAAAAGGAAATATAAATATTTGATGAAAAACTTTTTTTTTAAAAATGAACATTTAAAAAGTTGCCATGCCAATTATCTGGTTGAAATACTAAAATTTATGAAAAAATATATTAAAACTACATAAAAAAAGGAACTAATAAAATGACAAGCAGAAAATTAATAAAACTGAATCTGAAAATATAAAAATAAAGGCTAATTGAAAATATTAATAAATAATATATTAATATATAAATAATACTAAAATAACACCGATATTAATCTTGACATAAAAATTCAAGAAATTACAAGTATCATGTACACGAAGATCATATTAATAATCAAAGACATAAAACCAAAATACACTTCTCTTTAGCTGTAAATTAATTGTAATGTTTTAATTGGACAGTTAAAGGGATAATTTACTGATTTACTGCAAGATGAGGTTTTAATAAAAGTTGTCTATGCAGTAGAAACACAAAGAAACGATGCTATAGAAAAGACAGAAAAAAGTATGAATGAAAGTATGAAAATAGTAGGAAAACTTTAACTTCCATAATGCAATGGGCTTGATCAGATTAACCATGAGCGGAGATTTAAAAAAAAAAAGGGGAAGTATTATCTGTAGTTTTCACAAAAGCCCTGGCACTGTCAAAAGATTGCTGGATGGATATCTTGGTGCAGGTAACATGAAAAAAATAGTTCACATTGTTAATTTGTTTATACCACCGACATTGTAACAACGCAAAGCTGGTTGAAAATCAGTGAACTTTCCCTTTAAGACATTCAGGAAAAGTTTTGGATGTGGTGTGGAAGGCAGTACATGCACAACTACTGCACCACCGTTCCAAAACGTTTCTGTTTATAGATGTTACATATAAAAGAAAAATGTTTAACCTCTCTTCTGTTTCTTCTTCTCCTCTTCCTCTCCTGCAGGGGGCCCCTCCCCTCCTCCTCCTCCTCCTCCTCCACCACCTCCACCTCCTCCTCCAGTAGTTTCCTGCTTGGGTGCTGTACTTACACAACAGCAGTCATATCAGTGAGCAAACTACTGACAAACCGATACAGCAGTGCATGTCCTAATGGTGCAGACCAAATATTCTGCTTGTCTCAGTGTCAGATATGAAAAGACACTCAGAGATCAAACAATCCTACAAGAGCCAAAGCTATGGAGGCACAAATAAAATGGTAAGCAAGCTAAAATGGCAAGAAAAAGCACTTTTCGTGACTTTATATGAGATATTGACATCTTCAAAGTTGCTATGAAAGAAAATTGACTTACCAAGAGTAAGTTTAGCAAACACATCAGGAAAATTCTTCTCAAGCCACTGTTTGCATTTGGCCGGCTCAGGCATGTACTCGCAGTACTAGCAGAAACATTTGAATTCATATTTATTCACTTTCTACCAACAGAATATGTAATCATTTAAGGAATACATCACCCAGAAAAAAACATTTGCAGGAAATTGTGAAGAAAGTGGAAAAAGTCCATCCACTGCCCCTCTTACATCAAAATCCATTGACATGTATTATTTAGGACTGTTTTTGATTGTAAACGGTGCTTGATCTGTGCATATTTCTCTCCTGATTCAGACAAGATGACTTTTTCCAATGGAGGAAGCATTATTATGGATTATGGACTTGCATTTTAGCCTGAAGCAAAGGTTTGAAGTTAAAAACGCCTTAATGATGGCTCTGTTTATTACAAACACAGCTTTTCACTTCTCAAGACATTAACTGGTGTGGATTACTTGTGAATTATTGTGGTGTTTTTATCAGCTGTTTGGACGCTAACCCTAACCTCACTGCAGAGGATCCATTGGTGAGCAAGTGATGTACTGCTAAATTTAGAAAAGAAACAAACTCATCTACATCTTGGATGGCCTGAGGGTTAGTACATTTTCATCTAATTTTCATTTTTGGGTGAACCATTCATTTAATATGTTTAATGTGATGTACTCGCCTCTGCTGGCAGAGAACACACTGCAAGTAAAAGAAGACAGAAATGTTAGTCTTACATGACGACTGTGAACAAAAATAACCATTAAGACAATAACATTTCATTTACATTTTAAATGATATATTACAGTTAGCATTGAGATTTTTTGTTGTTGTGGTATTTTCTCACCTCCACAATAGAGAACTTTTAGTGGGTATTTTGCAAATGGGGCGGCACGATCCACTTTATTTTCTGGTGAACCCAACTCTGCATTCTCAGTAGTAGCCATATTACACGAATCTACACAAATCATACAGAAGGCTTATTTTAGACTGACAACATAACACAACCAGCTGATGCACAGAGACCAACACTTGAATTCTAAGCTATCATGCAAGAAAAAAATGTGCATTTACAACACAGATTAATCACACAAACCTAGAGTATTGCAAAACAAATATGGTGCCTTTATAAAGCATACAGAAATATGGTCGGTCTGAAAATGGTTATACTCAAAACCTATAATAGCTAACCACACATCAGGCATAAATTGTTGGATTGAAAGTTAAATGTCATAACCAAAGATCTATCCATCTAATTACAAAAGGAGAGACCTTCCACATAACCCTTGTGCGCTATTTATCAACCTTAGGGACATTTTTAATCATCGTTTTAAATTAATTAGCCTCTCAAAACGCTGTTTTGGTTCATAAAATCACAAAAGATGCATTTAAATGCATGTAAGCACATAAATTATCAAGTGCCAGCAACACCCTAGTGGTGTTTTAGAGATACTAAGATAACATGCAATGGATCTGAAAAAAGGTTCTTCTTATTACACTGATAAATGCATTCAAATATAATTTAAAAGTCTTTTAGAGTCCCTGACAGTGACTTGAATCGAGGAGCCTCCGCACAATGATCATGCATCCACACCAGTGAGCACCCATTTATTAGCCAGCACTGCTAATCACAGCTCTCCTGCAGCAGCCACGCGCTCAAGCTCATACATACCCCGTCGATATAATCTCAGTACAACTTGCTTTTGAGTAACACCTTGATCATTATTACATTAACTCGTGCGGATGTTCGTTAAAGGGTGAAAGAGTTCCTCTATTGCTCGGCAGTCAGCACACATTCACTGCCTGATTTGGCTTTGGGTCCTGACAACGCCTCTCGACGGTGTTTACGCCGCTGCCGTATTACGTACGTACTTCGCGATGAAAGATTTTAAAGTAATATTGAATGAACAATTTGAATTTATGTAAGATGGTTTTTATATAAAACATTTGATGCATTTTAATGAAACTAGTATGAATAAGGTGATTTTGAACGAATCTTTTAAACCAGGCATCGCGTTGGACAGCCCCGTTAAGCGCGGATCACAACATGCCGTTTGTGAGAATTCCGAAAATAATCACTCGCTTGTAAAAATGTTAATTTAAATTTGTTTAAACTAATCGCAATTTGGATTAGGAGTTAGGGTGTTTATATTGCATTTATTGTTGTTAGGTTTTTTTTTTACCCCGAGTGTCTTGTTTACACTTAAATAATGCATCTTTGAAAACAATCATAATCAGGCACCGAGAACAAGATATTGATATTGTGCATCGCTATGATGTTCACGCTGCTGTTTGGTCCATTTCAAATGAAGTTAGATGTAATATGAAATCTTGTCTGCTAGTCCAGACATTAGTGAGATGAGATGGATGGGTTCAAGGAAAGAAGGAACTCTAAAACTCCTGGAAGTTTTTTGATATCAAAAGGTGATGAACATCATGCAAATATGAATAAATATTAGACACTCCTCAAATTTAAAACACGATTATTATTTGTTGCATTAATTTATTCATTTACAGGATCTCCAGTGGAGCCCTGGCACAGCACTCCTGTAAAAAAGGTTGGTTGTTTTTTAATTGTTTTATGTACAGTATGATAGTATTTAGTATTTTATAAATAATATGATGGTATTTATTTGGTAGACATTTTTAGTCACTGTATAATTCCATTCCATTTGTGTTAGTTCATACTT
Organism: Sinocyclocheilus grahami; assembly: GCF_001515645.1. NCBI lineage: Eukaryota > Metazoa > Chordata > Actinopteri > Cypriniformes > Cyprinidae > Sinocyclocheilus > Sinocyclocheilus grahami. The sequence continues at coordinate 1,298,315 of NW_015505289.1, read as the reverse complement.
AGGATGGTCCTAAAATATGGAAAATAGATGTAATAAAGATGAGTAAGTTAGTGGCTAGAACTCTGATTGAAATCTAATCTTCTAAAAATAATCCTTAAAATAACTAAAAAGTAATGCCCCCCCCCCCTCCCACTTTTATTGTAAATCTCACATTTTCTCTTTAAACATTGAATACTAATTTCACTTTGAAAGTGTATTGTTTTGCATTTCTGTTTGTATATATTGCATGTTGATTATATCTATATTGTAACGTGTTCATGTTCCTTTGTATTTGTTGTAACCTTGTTTTTCGGTTGAGCAGTTATATTTCAAATTCAACTTTACACTTATTGGTGAATAAAAGATTTGATTCTGATTTTATGATACTCGATCCTTCAGAATCTTTTTGCTGCTAATGAGACCCCAGATGTTTCTTCCACCAAACTCAGAGGTGAAAACAGAACAAGACCTCCAGCGCTGAGTCTGCATGACCTCTCAAAACCAGTGTCCTCTTTCTCATTTATGCAGGATTTTCAGGTAACACATGTTTGAAATAGCTTGAATTGATTTACAAAATCTGTTTAGCTGCTTTTTGCTTTATAATTCCTGGAATGGAATAGTGTTCTGGAATGGAATTTTATTTTAAAGGAACAGTTCAACCAAAAACGAAAATTTGCTGATAATTACTCTCAGGCCATCCAAAATGAAGATGAGTTTTTTCTTCATGGGAACAGATTTGGAGAAATTTAGCATTACACCTGTATGGGAAATGTACAGTTAAACCCAAGGACCAGGTATGATGAATGAAGACCAGGAGTCAGAGATGAAGTCAATTGAAGAAAAATTTACTGAAGAAAATAGTTTGCACCAATTCACTATCTCAACAAATTAGAATACTTCATAAAGCCACGTTCACACCAAGAACGATAACTATAAAGATAACGATATTAGCGTCCACACCAGCGAACGATATCGTCTGTTTATTCTAAGCGCACGCGCGTCTGCTGCTTTAAATTCTTGAGCTCGTTACAGCAGGATGGATTCTGATTGGCTGTCAGTGTTTTATCGTTCATCAGCTGGAAAATGAAAATGAAAGCTTTGAAAGTGATCACAACGATATCGTTCCTCTGTATCGTTATCGTTATAGTTGTGGTGTGAACTATGCAATTCTTTAATATTGAGAACGATTTTTAGAACTATATCATTATCTTTATAGTTATCGTGCTTGGTGTGAACCGGCCTTAAGACCAATAAAAAAAAATTTTTTAGTGAATTGTTGGCCTTCTGGAAAGTATGTTCATTTACTGTACATGTACTCAATACTTGGTAGGGGCTCCTTTTGCTTTAATTACTGCCTCAATTCGGCGTGGCATGGAGGTGATCAGTTTGTGGCACTGCTGAGGTGGTATGGAAGCCCAGGTTTCTTTGACAGTGGCCCTGATTGGCATGTCACCATATTCTAATTTGTTGAGATAGTGAATTGGTGGGTTTTTGTTAAATGTGAGCCAAAATCATCACAATTAAAAGAACCAAAGACTTAAACTACTTCAGTCTGTGTGCATTTAATTTATTTAATACACAAGTTTCACAATTTGAGTTGAATTACTGAAATAAATGAACTTTTCCACGACATTCTAATTTATTGAGATGCACCTGTATCTACTTCAAGGTTGGCTGGCTCGGCCCTGAATCTTATCAGGTGTTTAGTTTTACACACACAGACAATGAGTGCAGCTACTCAGAGAGAGAAAGGTGAGAAGCTCGGACCATATTCAGCTTTATTCTTTAATAGGGATGTAACGATTAACCGCGAGCCGGTTGAAAATCGATTTTAATATGTGACGATTCAAATCGGTTGAGATGCTAAACAAATCGCGATTCATTTAGGGGTAGGAGTTTGTATGAATGCATGTCTGAGGGGAACTTACTGTCTTTAGAAAAGTTTAGATGGTATTTTTTCTTTTCATCTT
>NW_015505289.1:1283640-1296279 GCF_001515645.1 Sinocyclocheilus grahami | reverse complement strand
TGCCGTCAGAATGAGAGTCCAAACAGATGATTAAAAACATCACAATAATCCACTAGTAATCCACACCACTCTGGTCCAGCAATTAATTTCTTGTGAAGTGAAAAGCTGCGTGTTTGTAATAAACATTTGCAGCAAATTTTCATTTTTGGTTTAACTATTCCTTTAAAACTGTGAATGCCATGGTAACTCTTGGATGAGTTTGTGCTTTTGTAAACTAAGTATTGGCCCATTTTTGTGATGTTACTAGACCCCAGTTAATGGATTGGAGGTCTCCACTATCCAGAGGCAGCGTCTGGAGCTGCAGCTTCTCATAGCAGAACTGAAGGACCGTGACCAGGAGCTCAATACTATGGCAGCAGCCCATCACATGCAGCTGCTATCCTGGGAACAGGACCGTCAGAGAGTACTGATCCTGGAACAGAGATGTGCCCGACTGGAGGGTGAGAGTGACTCCAGAGCAGGGTTAACTAAAACTATTAAAAGCATTTGTGTTCATTGAAATAAAGCAAAACATGAAAAACTAACTGAAATAAGTTGAAGTTGAAGCACAAAAAAATACTAACTTGAATGAAATAAAAGCTGAAATAAAAATAAATTAAACCTAAATAGTAATTATTAAAAAATAAAAATGACAAAAACACATAACAGAATTACTAAAGTTTAAACTTAATATGCTTAACTAAAATGAAAATTGAAAATATAAAAATAAAAGCTAATTCAATTTCTCCAGAGTGAAGATCCCTGATAAACCTACACCAAAGCAATATAATTTAGTTTTAAATGACCAATTTCCATTCTTTTTCTGTCCCTTAGAATTAGGTTATTTTTGCTACTATACCTTTAAGAATTCTGTATTCCCCCTTAAATGTAAACACTTAAAGTGTACTGCTGTAATTTCATAAACTTGCTCTATGTTTGCAGTTCAATAAATGAAAAGTTTTAAAAAGTGGACTGGATCATTTTGAGCTGTGAACTCTTCTGATTCAAAATTGCAGGAAATTCAGTTTTCCTTGAATCTAAAAGTAATTAGATCTACAGTCTCTTCTGCTCACCAAGGCTGCGTTTATTTGATCAAAAATACAGTAAAAACTGTAAAATTGTGAAATATTATTATAATTTCAAATAACTGTTTTCTATTTGTATATATTGTAAAATGTAATTTATTCCTGTGATGCAAAGCTGAATTTTCAGCATCATTACTCCAGTCTTTAGTGTCACATGATCCTTCAGCTGCTCAAGAAGCATTTCTTATTATTACCAATATTGAAAACAGTTGTGTTAATATTTTTGTGGACGTTACGGTTAATTTTATTCATCCTTGCTGATTAAAAGTATAAAAAAAATATTTCTGATCCTAAACTTTTGAATGGCAATGGTAATGTATTTGAATGCTCATGTTTCCTTAGATGAGCTGGAGAAGCGTAATGAGGTGATCAGAGCTCTCAGTAAGCGGACGAATGTGGCGGAAACGAGAGAGAAAAACGTGTACAGAGAGCTCAACAGCACCCAACACCAGCTACACGAGCTGAGCCACAGACAGATGAACATCTCCAGACATGAGCAGGACTTGGAGGTGAAGTCAAATCTGTTTTTAGGTCTGAAATTCTGGTCCATATCCTGTTCCCATTCCTCCATCTCCCCACATCATTTATTGTCCACTTTCTTTATCTTATGATAAAAATACTCCATAAGTTTTATTATAATGTATAATATATTTAGTTTATTCATAGGAGAGGAACCAGAGTCTGAACTCCACAGTCATGATGCTGTCATCACAGGTGGGGCAGCTGCAGGTGCGCGAGGAGGAGCTCAGCTCCATGCTTAAACTGAAGGTAGCAGAGACTCACACTCATGCACACATCCACTATCTTATATCCTATTTATTCAGACACATTGATGTAAGTGCTTGTTTTTCTTTATCAGGATAAAGATGTGATTGAGGCCACCAATCACATTTTAGAGCTGTCCGGTCGTCTGTGGGAACAAGAGAAATCACTCGAAGAGCTGCGAACACGTGAGAGCAAAACGCTGCGAGAAATGAAGGAACACAAACACTGTTTCAGAGAGAGCAGACATGAAAACACACAACTGATAGGTAGACCGTGATATTTCACAATCTCTCGTTGCGTCCGAAATCAAATACTGTATAGTAGGTACTTTATTTGGTTTGAAAATATCTTTGCGACTGTTAAACAAAGTACATTCTTAATTGTATTAATGTTTGTTGTATGAATTAATTCATGGATTCATCAGGATGCATGTTTAATTTTTTTGCAGCCGAGCTTCAGGAGAAAACCATTGAGAACAACAGCCAGAGAGAAGAGCTCATCCGCTTAAAGCAGGAAAACCAGCTGTTGAAGAAAGACATCACTGCTGTTGAACTTCAGATGATGAGTATGCCACTTACTGCATGTTTCATAGTGTAATATCGGCTGTGTTTCAAACGCTAGTGACCTGCCTAAACAGCATCACACACATGCTTCAGACACAGAAACATCTATAGAATCATTGCAGAGCAATAGACTGCATCTGTTAAAAACTGCCAATAGAACACTAGAGGTAATAAACAGCAGTGATGCTTAAACACTGATTGGTGCAGAAAACATATTTAATAGTCTTTTCATGAGTGTTAATGCTTTGTTAAATTAATGGAGGTTGCCATGTCTGTTGCCCAGATGAAGATAAAAGCTGGAGGGATGAATTACTTGAACTTTCCCGATCAAAACAAGCTCGAGCCGAATCTGAGCTGCTCTGTCTGCGGCAGGTACTGTCTTTCAAAACTCCCTCTCTTTACATCATCCAATGCCAGCCAGCGTTCATTTTTAGAAATCTCTGTCCTTTCCATTTGTTTTCCAACGGAAAAAACGTTGTTTCCGGTTTTTCAGCATGCTTGTAAGACTTCCTGCATTCCTTTTCCATGACATGGTTGGGATCTCTTCTAAAACAGCTCCACAGGCTATAACCCAGTGCTACTTTAGTATTATTGAGATGCTATTATAGTTTTTATATTTACAGTTTAATTTGAATTAATTAATTAAATGTTTTTTAAATAATTTTGTTGTGTATTTTTGTCATTTTTATTTATTTATTTTTATAATTATTTTTATTTGATTTATTTTAGTACTTCAAGAAAATTAGAAATTGCCTGGGCAATTAGCTGAAATAAAATAAGTATATATATATATTATAAAACAGTTCAAGTTTATTTTATTTCAAGTAACAAACATTTATTTGATGCTTTTTGCTTTTTTAAAATATGAATCATTTTCTTATTTTAAGTACTTATAATGTGATATTTCATATTTCTCAATAATCCTGGTCTACATTACTGTACTTAAGGCATCAGATATGTTCTGATTGGTTAGGATTTGCTTCACACCAAGTCAGCACATAATAGATGATTGATAGTGTTATGATATATGCATATGTTTGTGACAGGTGTGTGAAAACCAACAGAATGACCTCCAGCTGCTAAAGTTGAACTTGGAGAGCGCCAGAGAGTCACTCCGATATCATGAGGGTCAAAGGTCACGGGAGAGGTGGGGATCTACAATGTGCAGTGTTTTATAAACTTACATTTCTTATTTCAGCCACTGGATTTACTTCTGTCCAGACCAGTGTTATTTTATTATTTTTTATTTTTTTTACTAATATAGTTTTTATTAATATATTGAGTTATATTTTATTTTAATTTTAGTTTTAATTTTTAATAATACTGTTATATATAGACATTTTGATACAGTACTTCTGTCATTTTAATATCTTTTTAAAAATATTACTATTTAAGTTCAACATATTTTTATTTCAGTGTTAGTTTTTATTCATTTCCAGTTAGTATTTTGAATTAGTTTTTATTTTTGTATTTTATATGTTCAGTTTTCATTTTCCTTTTAGTTTATTTTTAGTAATTTATTTAGTGTTTTTAGTAATAAATATAATTACTATTTAGGTAATATATTGTTATTTCAGTTTTAGTTCAGTTTGAGTTTTTCTTCATTTCCAGTTAGAAATTTTTATTTTAAATTAGCTTTATTGTTAATATTTTCAGTTATTTTTATATTACTGTATAGGTTTAATTTATTTTTATTTCAGTTTTAGTTAGTATTCATTGCTAGTTAGTAATTTTAGTACTTAAACTTATTTCAGTTATTTAACAAAGCAGTATTTCTTTATTTTTTAGTTTTAGTTTATTTCAGTTTTAGTTAATAACCCTGGTCTAGACATCTTGAGTTATGAGTGTTATTGTGTCCGTAGGGCTGATTCTGGTATAGGAGACAGTCATGTGCTAGAATACAGTGATCATCAAGAAGGGACAGAACTAGAAACAGGGCTAATGTCCACCCTGTGCCGCAGCACAAGCGGAAAAGCCCCATCGGGTTTAACACGGCATCCTTGTGTTGAAATGGAAACGCAGACTGACTCTGAGCATGACTTTGGCGCAGCTTTGAGTGCCACAAACCATGAAGTCGCAGAACAGTCAGACGTAGAGGAAGGTTGCTCAGGCGCCAACATTACAAACAGCTGTGCAACTAGCCAGTGTGACATCAGTGAACAAGAATCACCCAAGATGGAAGTGAAGGAAAGAGCGAACAACTGTGTTGAGTTGTCATCCCAGTCTCTCTGCTGTGATTACGCTGACAGCCCATCAGACGATCCACAGAGTCAGGCAGTGTATTCTGACATTAGAGCTGACGTGGATTTAATGGCTGTCATTGACTATGATTCAGAGACAGGAACTCCTGTCTGTGTAGTCGATGTGGATATCAGTCCAAGATTCTCTTGGTAGGATTCTCTAGCTTTATTAAAACATCTTGCGAGTTAGGTTGTAATCATAGGTTTGTACAAAAACCTCAATGAATCAGAAAGCAAAGTTTCTCCCCTTATTTAGATAGAAGCCTTTGCATTTATGCATGTGGCAAATGCTTTTTATTCAAAGCGACTTACATTGTATTCAATTATATTTTTATCAGTTCAAGAATTCCCTGGGAATCAGATCCGCACCTTGACGATGCTAAAAGCATGTATATATTTTAAATAAATGTCCTTTTTTTGGTGGTTTATTAAAGGAGAGCTCAGTTTTACGATGTTCTACCATAATAAAATCCAGTGCACTTAATATTGCATTTTTTATGTAGGCATGTTTTAAGATTGAGCATGCAAAAAACAATGGTAATTTTGTTGGCCTGATGATAACCGTGACTTTCTCTTCATTTACTAGTGTGGCAGATCTGAGCCTTCTTCATCTGGATTGCCCCTCCCCCTCTCACAGAAGTAGGCGGAGCTCTGTCTGTTTACCCGATTCTAGGCTAAGCATTGAACTCTGTGCCAAAGATGTAGCTCACCACGACAATGAGGTAGCTCAACACTTTACATGTATTTGTATCAGGGATGTGATTTTTCTCTATTTATACAGTTTTCTGTATTTTCCTACCTGAAAAGTATGACCCTTGTGAATTGTGTAAATTGCAGCATTTTCAAATACAAATTGCAGAAAAATAAAATTAATTGCATTTTTTTCTGTAAAATAATGATGAGGATGTTAATTATATTAAATACTCATTTTTACAGTACAATAGTACTATTGCAATATTAAAATATTTCTCTATTGATTTATTTTTTATCATTTAAATAATAATAAAAAATAGCATTTTAATTATTATTATAATGAAATACTCAATTTGTACAGTACAATTGTATTATTGCATTAGTAATGTATCTTTATTCATTTTCTTTTTAGAATTGAAATAATAATCAAATAAAGTGTTTTAATAATAATAATAATAATTAGTATTATTATTAAATAATTATTTTGTACAGCACAATAGTATCATTGCAATAGTAATATATTTCTTTATTGATTAAATTTTTTATAAATTCAATAATAATAAAATAACAAGTAGTATTTTGATATTAATAATATTAATATTATTATGATTAAACATAAATTTTTACTGTATTATTTTAATAGCATTATTGAAATAGTAATATTTAGTTAATTATTTAATTAGTATAATTTAAATAATAACAAAATTAAATATTTTTTAGTTATTATTATAAAAAAAAAAATTTAATAGTTGTATTGAAAGGGGTGAAAAACATTCTTTTTTTTGTCCTTAGCTGATCACATGCCTGTTTTATGCATATTTGTATGGTGTTATCAGGGGGGTTAAATTGGGATCTGTTATGTGGGGTGGGGGGTCCTGGCCCAATTTAACCCCTGCGAGTTACCAACCTCTAACTTTATTGCATGAATGTTTGCATCTCACGCAGGAGGACTACAGCTCATCCACAACACGGTTACAGCGTCTGCTCGCTGAGTCTCAGGAAATGGTGGCAAGTTTGGAAAGTTCTACCAAGAAATCTGTCAGCCCGACAAAACCTCAGAGCCCAACGAACTGCGATGCCGGTTGTCACCTCCAAAGTAACCATGGCAACGGCAGCCACTCCCAAACCTTCACCCATAGCCAAACACGCCGGGTACTTATTACATCACAAAACTCATTTGCAACAGTTTAATGCATAGTATAAATGACGCTTCAAGGTGAAACTGCACCTAAATGGCATTTTCTTCTTATTGTCCTAAAGTAAAGTGACTCCCAGATCGAAAGCAACCCACGTTTGCAACAAGGAAGCAAGTAATGTGGTCCATAAAGCCACGAGAAGCAACGAATCCTCGTTTGCTACAGTCTTCTCTCACTGCTTCTAAAAAAATAAATCAGTTTTTTGCAACCAAAGAGGAGTTTTGTAAAGAGAACACGTATTTAAAAAAATTATAATTTTACAGATACTGTAATTCAATTATTATTATTTTTTTAATCAAACTCTATTTTTATGATATGTGTACAAAAATAAGCATTAATGATTAATCCTACAGAAGCACTACAGCACTACCTCTGACCAATGTAAAGACTGGTGTTATTTATAACTTCTTTCTTCAAGTGTTAAACCTGTCCTACAAGTTGACATAATGGTGCTGGTTGTTTTTTGCCATTCCAGATTCACTGTCATCTAACCTGTTTGGTTTCAAAGATAATGAACTTTGATGTGGCTCTTGTCTGGATCATCATGTTTTACATCCGAAATGCAGTCTTGTTCCCACAGAAAGGACAAGGTGCCATCAGCCTTTTCAAAAGCCACTGAATTGCAGTTTATTTGCCTAATCTCAGGACATTTAAAAGAACAATAAAGGTCGTTACATGCTGTCATTAACGGTTTTCTTTTAAATGGTGGTTTTGAGTGACTTCCTAATTTTAGTGTAAATTTGTGTGTGTGTGTGTGTATATATATATATAATTTTATATATATATAAATACAAAAAATTTAAAATAATACAAATAAGTAGCTTACGTAATAAGCAGATTTTTACAGATTTTACAGAAAAGCTTACAGATTTTTAAAAAATTAAATTAAATTTTATTTTGACTGAAAGACTGTTGATGGAGCACGTGTGAGGAAACTCACCTGTGTGTGACTCGTTGACGTGACCGGTAGATCTCAGGTGTGTGTGTGTGTGTGGGTGTGGAGGGACTAAAACGAACATTTGTACATCTGGTTTCATCTGAGGAAGGAGTTAAACATGGCCTCAAAGAAAACCGAATCGAAGAAAAACGAGAAAACGGATAAATCTGAAAAGGCTTTCGTCACATGTGGTTGCCGCAAGCCCTCCAGACGCTCCTTCGTCGAGTCCGCCGGCCGTGCCGTTCTCAAGCCCGACACAGCATCAACAGTATGGTGAGGGGTGTAACATTTCCGTCACACGCTTGAGGTATTCGGCCAATCACAACGCACTGGATAGCTGGCCAATCACAGCACACCTCGCTTTTTCAGACCGATGAGCTTTGTAAAAATTAAAGTGTTTCAGAAAGGTGGGGCATAGAGGAGCAACAATAATGTACAGTATGTGGGAAAATAATGTGTTTTTTTAACCTTAAACCGCATAAACACATTTCATTACACCAAATAATGCTGTTTTTAGCAGCATCATATGACCCCTTTAAAGATACTTTAACCAAAAATCTTTCTTTGGCGTTTTCCTTTTGCTTTCAGTGGTAAAATAAGGTAATATGACAGAAAACACCTGATAAATTGTTTTACACTTTTAAATGCTCATATTCGATCACTTCAAATCCCCGCATGATTTAAATTATTATATGTCATGTGTCGCCTAACAATAATTGCCATTATATTTTAATACACAGTTTCATTTGCATACCTTGTTTTTTTCGACATGTGCCATATAATGCCATGTTTTTTGACATGTGCCACGGTAATATAATGCTTCTGGGTATGTACCACAGTAACATGTTTGTTTTTTTTTAATGTTTTTTTTTTGGACCTGATATAACATTCATTTTAATACCATAACCTTGGCTAAATACCATAATATTGTTATCTCGGATCACTGTCCAGTGACCTTTTCTATTAAGATAGATAATATGGAGAAACCACAAAGAAATTGGAGGCTTAATTCCCATTTACTTACAAATAAAGAGTTTATTAATCACTTAAAACGGGATATAAAAATGTTTTTCGACTTAAATGACAAACCGGACATTTCTATGGGGGTGCTATGGGACACATTTAAAGCATACATTAGGGGTTGTATTATCGGTATTTTCAGATACATTAGGTATGCTTATCGAACCTGATCCTATATTAATTATATTTGGAGTTTCCGAAGAATTTTTAAGACTTGCACGAGTACAACAAAACAGTTTGTTTCATATGGGATAATATCTGCTAAAAAACGTATTCTTTTGTTTTGGAAGAAAAAAGAAGTTCCAACTCTTAAATTATGGCTGACAGAATTGTCAAGTACACTACATCTGGAGAGAATTAGGTATACCCTAATAGACAAGACTTTGTTATTTGAAAAAATTTGGTCCCCTTTTATTTCCTTTTTGCAAACTTGTGATTAATATGTTTATATTAATCACATTACCTACATTACCTACCCTTACCATTCGATAGCACTTATGGGTTGAGTTTTTGGGTGGGAGGAGATTTTATTTTATTTATATTTTCTGTTTAATTGTTTTGACTATTGTGTTTTTTTTGTGTGTTTTTTTGTTATGCCATTTGTTAAAATTTAAGTTTGTTTGCATTTTTAAAAAAAAGAAGTGTAATTACAATTGACTTTCTGTCAAAATTTCTAATAAAATATTTAAACATAAATACCATAACCTTTTTTGGACATGTGCCGTACAACTGTGTCATATTCATTTACATTACATGTGTGCATCATTTATTGTGTTTAATCAATGATGTTATATCAAATCTCAATTTCATCTGCTTTACAGCTTCAAAGCATCACCAAATCCATCACCAGCCTGAGGCCCCTATCAAAGAGAAATATGGACGCAGTATCCTTTAGTATTGGTTTAATACAGCATTTCTTATGTTCATATTTATTTGTGTGTTGTATTGGGCTTTCACAGATGCCCAGGCTTTTTCAGTCAAATGTAGTTGTGCTGTGCTTTTCACAATACACACTGTTTCAAAGCAACTTTACAAAAAATCTATATGTTAATGTTTATAATATCTTCATGCCTTATAGTCACATTTAGCTGGGAGATAATATAGTTTAGCAATATAAACACTCAAGCAATTGAGATTTGCTTTAATGTATATAGCTTAATGCGAGTGTACTGTATGTATATGGATAAAGTTAGTTATATATTTCCACCATTATATAAAGAGCTGGGTGATAATATAGTTGCATTTTGAGACACAATAAAAAAATGCAGGTATTTTGAATTTGCTATACAGCTAATGCTGTGTATCATCTTTGCTATATATCATCTGGACTAGTACATTGTCCTTAACTTTTGCACAGATATCATTTTAGGCACACATAAGGAAGGCGGTGCCGTCACGTTCTGGTCTCATGCCGTAAGTCTGCCGCTGTCCAGTAACGCCATCCTCAGCTGGAAGTTCTGCCACATGGTGCACAAACTGCTACGAGACGGCCATCCTAACGTAGGTCTCATCTACCACAATATCATCTGATGAAAATTACTTTCGTTTGACTTTATTTGGCTAAAATGACCCTACAAATGTAATTCTATGTTTTGCTTGTAAACCTTACGAGACAGCAGAGGTCACACCGCAAGCATTAGACAGATGGGAACATTATGGGTGAGTGTCGAAATGATCTGGTGTTTTTCTATTGAGCAAGTCATTTACATCATCACATTAATCTTTCATGTGAATCTTTCAATTTAAATTTTGTATGTGTTTGCTGTGTTTTAGGGGAATCTACAGTACATGATAGATATGGGCATATTGTTGCACTGTATGCCAAGCTGCTGTGTATTAAAATTGATTTCCATTTAAAGGTAAGTTTAATCCTTCCTTCAATGACATTTGAGTTTATATATATATATATATATATATATATATATACATATATGTGTGTCTGTGTGTGTGTGTGTGTGTGTGTGTGTATTTATCTTGTTTCCACCACAGCATCTGGAAATCCCACCAAACCTTGAAACTCCTGAACAAGTCCTTGACAAAGCCATCGCTATTGATATCAACCCAGTGTAAGCACATTGCTAATGATTTTAGTGAGCTTGAATAATCTATTAATGAAAATTAGTTAATACTTAGTTATAATTGTTATTTAACTCCTGAACAAGTCCTTGACAAAGCCATCGCTATTGATATCAACACAGTGTAAGCACATTGCTAATGATTTTAGTGAGCTTGAATAATCTATTAATGAAAATTAGTTAATACTTAGTTATAATTGTTATTTATACAGGCTTGACATGACAGGTGAGGTTCTGGAGTACATGGAAGCAGCTCTAAAGCTGCAAGAAACAGGTATACATAATGTTTTGTCATGTTTTTGTTTTTAATCTAACTCAAATAAATGCTTTTAATGCTTTAATTAATCAGTTACACAATAAATTGACCAAAAGTGACAATAAAGACATTTATAAAGTTCCAAAAGACTTCAATTTCAAATGCTGTTTTTCTTTTACCTTTCTACACGTCAAGCAATCCTGAAAAAATGTATCATGAATTGCACAAAAAATATGAAGCAGCACAACTGTTTTCAACATTGATAATAATAAGAAATTTTTCCTGAGCAGCAAATCAGTATATTAGAATGATTTCTGATGGATCATGTGACATTGAAGTAATGATGCTGGAAAATCACAGGAATACATTTTATTCAGTTATTTTAAATTGTAATAATATTTCACAATATTTCAGTTTTTACTGTATTTTTGATCGAATAAATGCAGCTTTGGTGAGCAGAAGAGACGGTAGTGTGTGTAAAAAAAAATTTTTTTTTTTAAACTTTCTGCAAACTTTTGAATGGTTGTGTACAATGGAATCAAAAGGTTTATGAATAATTAAAGATATAGAAATGTCATTGCTTTACATAAAATATCAAACTAAGTGGCATAATGTTTTGTTTTTTTACATTAAAACATTTTTATTTGCATCTGGTCTAAAAGTTTATTATAAGTGAATATAGAACATAATTTCACAAAGTTGCCATGGTTTCCTATTCGTCTTTCCTCCCATTTGAAAACTCTCTCATTGCTGGTCACCAACATATGATGCACTCCAAATAGCTTCTTAAATCATTTACACAGCAAGATCTTCTTGGTCATTTTACTCTTGTTTTAAACAGAAGTATTTCAGGCTAGAGATCTTCGCTTTGTTTGCTCAGTTGCTCTTTTGATTATTTGCATGGCGCTGAACAAGTACTTGTGATGAATTCATTGTAAACATGAATGAGCAGCTGATCTGCTCACTGAAGTATGACCCGATTTGCAGAGCATGCTGAATATGAACCGCTCTACCACAACCAGTACATCCATCTTCTTCCGGGAGAACATTGGAACCGAGAGATGGAAGCTAAAGGATAATAAATAATTACCGCTGTGACTGACACGTCTGGCCAGCAGAGGAGGGGACCTCATTAGCCGTGTCCATCCAATGCGGCTCCGTCACTGTGACACTGTCAAATGCAGTCCCTATTAGTGCCACTTACAGACTCGGACCCTGCCTTAGAGCATGCTTCGCTAGCAGGACGCGATTTAAAACAGGTCGCTAGCACCACTGTCACCATTCAATATTGCTAAGTTTGGGCTTGTTTTAAGCCGAGGATGTCCGCTAGAGTAACACCATGTCAGTGAGCTTGGGCTATCATATAGTGGGCGCTAGTGTCTGTGTAATTAAGAGACTTTATTAGATGACAGTCCGAAGCACTGTAACGATGAATGTAGATGTTCATGTTCATATTTGTATCGTATTTCTTCCCCCATGTTCCCAGGTAGCAGGGATTGAAGGTATGCTCATCGCTAATAGGAAGGTGGAGAACCAGGTGAAGACGTACATTACTTACAACAAGGGCCAAGACTGGAGGCTTTTGCAGGCGCCCGCTACTGACTTGGCAGGAAATCCCATTCATTGTGTGCTGGTAAGAAAGGCCTGAGTTGGATTGATTGTTTGTTTGGATTATTTATTTATTTATTTACTTACGAAATGTATGTTAGTGAGTGAACTATTCCTATTCCTGCAACTTGGCCAGTTTGTTATTCATATTAATCATTAATATAAAAAATATTTATATTTAATTTTATTTTATTCTAACACACACCCACATATATACTGTAT
>NW_015505289.1:1275227-1278901 GCF_001515645.1 Sinocyclocheilus grahami | reverse complement strand
AACAGTTTGTTTCATATGGGATAATATCTGCTAAAAAACGTATTCTTTTGTTTTGGAAGAAAAAAGAAGTTCCAACTCTTAAATTATGGCTGACAGAATTGTCAAGTACACTACATCTGGAGAGAATTAGGTATACCCTAATAGACAAGACTTTGTATTTGAAAAAATTTGGTCCCCTTTTATTTCCTTTTTGCAAACTTGTGATTAATATGTTTATATTAATCACATTACCTACATTACCTACCCTTACCATTCGATAGCACTTATGGGTTGAGTTTTTGGGTGGGAGGAGATTTTATTTTATTTATATTTTCTGTTTAATTGTTTTGACTATTGTGTTTTTTTTGTGTGTTTTTTTGTTATGCCATTTGTTAAAATTTAAGTTTGTTTGCATTTTTAAAAAAAAGAAGTGTAATTACAATTGACTTTCTGTCAAAATTTCTAATAAAATATTTAAACATAAATACCATAACCTTTTTTGGACATGTGCCGTACAACTGTGTCATATTCATTTACATTACATGTGTGCATCATTTATTGTGTTTAATCAATGATGTTATATCAAATCTCAATTTCATCTGCTTTACAGCTTCAAAGCATCACCAAATCCATCACCAGCCTGAGGCCCCTATCAAAGAGAAATATGGACGCAGTATCCTTTAGTATTGGTTTAATACAGCATTTCTTATGTTCATATTTATTTGTGTGTTGTATTGGGCTTTCACAGATGCCCAGGCTTTTTCAGTCAAATGTAGTTGTGCTGTGCTTTTCACAATACACACTGTTTCAAAGCAACTTTACAAAAAATCTATATGTTAATGTTTATAATATCTTCATGCCTTATAGTCACATTTAGCTGGGAGATAATATAGTTTAGCAATATAAACACTCAAGCAATTGAGATTTGCTTTAATGTATATAGCTTAATGCGAGTGTACTGTATGTATATGGATAAAGTTAGTTATATATTTCCACCATTATATAAAGAGCTGGGTGATAATATAGTTGCATTTTGAGACACAATAAAAAAATGCAGGTATTTTGAATTTGCTATACAGCTAATGCTGTGTATCATCTTTGCTATATATCATCTGGACTAGTACATTGTCCTTAACTTTTGCACAGATATCATTTTAGGCACGCATAAGGAAGGCGGTGCCGTCACATTCTGGTCTCATGCCGTGAGTCTGCCGCTGTCCAGTAACGCCATCCTCAGCTGGAAGTTCTGCCACATGGTGCACAAACTGCTACGAGACGGCCATCCTAACGTAGGTCTCATCTACCACAATATCATCTGATGAAAATTACTTTCGTTTGACTTTATTTGGCTAAAATGACCCTACAAATGTAATTCTATGTTTTGCTTGTAAACCTTACGAGACAGCAGAGGTCACACCGCAAGCATTAGACAGATGGGAACATTATGGGTGAGTGTCGAAATGATCTGGTGTTTTTCTATTGAGCAAGTCATTTACATCATCACATTAATCTTTCATGTGAATCTTTCAATTTAAATTTTGTATGTGTTTGCTGTGTTTTAGGGGAATCTGCATGATAGATATGGACATATTGTTGCACTGTATGCCAAGCTGCTGTGTGTTAAAATCGATTTCCATTTAAAGGTAAGTTTAATGTTTCCTTCATTGACATATGAGTGAAAAAATATCTATCTATCTATCTATCTATCTATCTTGTTTCCACCACAGCATCTGGAAATCCCACCAAACCTTGAAGCTCCTGAACAGGTTCTTGATAAAGCCATCGCCATTGATATTAACAAAGTGTAAGTACATCGCTAGTTATTTCAGTGAGCTTGAATAATCTGTTGATGTAAATTAATTACTTTAATTATGTACAGGTTTGACATGACAGGTGAGGTTCTGGAGTACATGGAAGCAGCTCTAAAGCTGCAAGAAACAGGTATACATAATGTTTTGTCATGTTTTTGTTTTTAATCTAACTCAAATAAATGCTTTTAATGCTTTAATTAATCAGTTACACAATAAATTGACCAAAAGTGACAATAAAGACATTTATAAAGTTCCAAAAGACTTCAATTTCAAATGCTGTTTTTCTTTTACCTTTCTACACGTCAAGCAATCCTGAAAAAATGTATCATGAATTGCACAAAAAATATGAAGCAGCACAACTGTTTTCAACATTGATAATAATAAGAAATTTTTCCTGAGCAGCAAATCAGTATATTAGAATGATTTCTGATGGATCATGTGACATTGAAGTAATGATGCTGGAAAATCACAGGAATAAATTTTATTCAGTTATTTTAAATTGTAATAATATTTCACAATATTTCAGTTTTTACTGTATTTTTGATCGAATAAATGCAGCTTTGGTGAGCAGAAGAGACGGTAGTGTGTGTAAAAAAAAATTTTTTTTAAAAACTTTTTACATGCAGTTTTCCGGCAGATGGGAGTCCAGCTCCACCAGCTCTACCACTCCAGTGGGTCAGTGCCGTCTGGCACCGCTGGTTCTCGTCATCCAAGACTGCGGTCCGCTCTACCATTTCCTGGTCAAACTCTTGTTCAAGCTACACAGCCGTGAGTCTTGCTGTTTATATGCTGCTTTTTTATTTTTATGCATCTTTTTCATTGAGCTCATCAGCGCTATGCATCTGTGTCACAGGAACACCGGTGGACTCTCTGTTAGGACACAGGGAACGATTCTGTGAGCAGTTCAACGGGTAACAGTGGTCTGCAGTATTGTGTAAAAATGCACCGATATGGAAATTTAGTTTTTATTATTGCCACTGACCAATATATATTTATTCATGTATTTATTGAAATAAACATCCTTCATGCCAAAACGCCAATCTAGAAATTTACAAGTGAATTCAGGTATCAAAACATTATAATGTACAGAAAAAGGATGGTCAAATGTTTAGAACTTTAACCCCCGGTTTCACAGACAAAGCTTAAGCCTATAGTCCCAGACTAAAATGTAAGTCTGAGCAGTTTCAACTTGCACTGATTGATCTTAAAATATGCCAGTGCCCTTTTTTGTGTCAAGATGCACACCAGTAATGTTTATTTTCTAAGTCATGTTTAAAAAAATTACTTAAATGTCTTAATTGAACTATGGCTTAATCCTAATCCTTAATATAAACCCTGTCTGTGAAAACCAGGCCTAAATGATTCTAGTGAAAAAGGTCCTGATATTATCAGCTTCCAGTATCAGCCTAATCATAACGACGTTGATTTATAAAAAATAATATCATACACTACTGATGTAAAGTACACTATAGTTCAGAATCATTTGGGGGTTTTGAAAGAAGTGTCTTATGCTCACCATTTTTTCATTTATTTTATATAAAAATACAGTAAAAATAGAAATATTGATGGCATATTATTACAATTTAAATGCACTGTTTTCTATTTGAATGTGTTATAAATACAACTTAACCACTGTTTTCTAGTCGTGTCCATTTTTGGAAGACCAAACAAAGTAGTTTTGCTTTTCACAACGCTTTCACAACGAAAAACACAGCGTCAACCACATGTGAAAGCCGATCCGGCGATCCACAGCGCAAAGTTGTTGTATTTTCTCAGAAACCAGCACGGATCAGCTCCAGGCATGACGAAGCAGATATAGTCCTCTTTTGGAAGACCAAACAAAGTAGTTTCGCTTTCACAATGAATCACACAGTGCCTTCACAA
>NW_015505289.1:1211068-1274818 GCF_001515645.1 Sinocyclocheilus grahami | reverse complement strand
GCGCTTTTACAAACATAATACACACACACACACACACACATTTATATATATATATATATAAAATAGTATATCAAATATTTAATATTAGTCTGGCGAGTAAACAAAAAAATTGACTAGCCAATGGTGATTCTATTGCCAAGGTGTCCGTGGAGGGTTGTCACATATGTCTCAGAAGAGATCTCAACAATGTCTCAAACTCATGCTCAGATTTGTCAAGACACCAAAGTCATAGATCTCAATATGAACTCAATAATTTCTCAGCTTCTTCCAAAATCAAGTGATCTGAATGTCAACCAGTGTTATTTTAGTGGCACTAATATACTATTAAAATTTTTTTTACAAAGTATTTTGAATTTGATTTGATTTTTATTTCTTCTTTTTTTACCTTAATTTTAGTTTTTTTTTTTCTCATAATTTTTATTTTTTTTAATTATTAATTTGTGTTTATTTAGATTATTTCATTTGAGTTATTTTAGTAATTCAACCTAAACTAAACGAAAATGAGCAATGTCATCTTGGCAACTAGCTGAAATAATAGAAGTTTAATTTTTAAATATTTTGTTTTGTTTTAGTTTATTTTGTTTCAAGTAACTAAAATAAGTTTTGGCTTTAGTTTTAGTTTGTGATAATAACCCTGATTTAAACATCATTTATGTCAAAGGGAGTTTTAGGAGAAACATCTGAGACAAAGTTAGAAGTCATTTAAAATTTTGGATGCAATTGACTGAAATTATATTTGCAGAGAGACTGAGGCTGATACTCTGAGGAAGGAACTTGAGGTGGTGAAACCAGAGCTGGAGCTCATAAAAGTGGAGGTTAGACATTTGTTTCTATTTACGTCTGTCTTGAAGAAGTCTTTTCTTCTCCTGTGATTGATTCCCATCATCCGTGTGTCTGCAGGCCCAGCGTGCCGTGGTCCAGCTCAAATCTCAGGTCAATATACTGGAATCCGAGCTTGAGGACCAGCGGACGCACAAGCAGATGGCACTGGTGGAGAACGAGCGTCTGCGCATGGAGGTGGAGAACCTCAGAGCACAGACCGCAGTCGCTGCCAGCATACAGGCCACAGCTGAGGACGCGGGCAGTGAGTGACACACATACACAACACATACACTACTGTTTGTTTTGTTGGAAGACATATTTTTATCCAGCAAGGATGCATGAAATTTATTAAATGTGCCAGTAAAGAAATTAATGATACAAAAATATTTTTTATTTTAAAGGGGTCCTGGTTACAAAAGATTTATATTTCAAATAAAAGCTGTTCTTTTGAACCTTCTATTCATCTAAGAATCATAAAAAAAATATGTATCACACTTTCCACAAAAATATGAAGCAGCACAACTGCTTTCAGTTATCTGATAATAATATGAAATGTTTCTTGAGCAGTGTGATTTCTGAAGGATCATGTGACACTGAAGACTGGAGTAATGATGCTGAAAATTCAGCTTTGATCACAGATATAAATTGCATTCTAAAATAAATTCAAATAGAAAATCAATATTTTAAACTGTAATGCTATTTTGATCAAATTAATGCAGCCTTGGTGAACATAAGAGACCTCTTTCTAAAACATAAAAAAATCATCAACCCCAAACTTTTGAATGGTAGTGTGTATGTAAATCTCTTGTTCTCGTGTTTTCTAGGCAGAGCTCAAACTGCTCAGATACATTTCACTCGACTCAAAGAGAAGCACGCCGAGCTGGTCAGCAGACATGCTGATCTCATGCGGAAGGTAAAGACAATTTTTGTGCATATGACAAATGAATTATTTTGCTGTTACCTCACACTTTATTGACAAACAGTGGCTGTAATTTTGTCACTCGCAGCATCGATTATAAGATATGTGATCCTCCAGTAAAACCCTACTTTGACACGTTGTGTTTTTCTTCCTCATATTTCTGTTATGGCCTAATGAGAGGAATTGTCCACAAATATTTTGTCAGAAGGAGTTCTGGAGAAAAAACTATCTTCATTCGTCCTAGATAAACTTAAGATGGTAAAAATGTCTTTGCCATATGGTAATTGTCATTGTTAATGGTCATGATTTTCTGTGTGTCAGACTGCAGAGATGGTGAAGCAGCTCAGCAGCACTCAGCAGGCGCAGGAGGAGCTGCTCACATACAAACAGCAGCTGGCGGTAGAGGTGGAGCAACCGAAACAGGACAAAAACTCCAAGGTCACACTACACACATTTATGTTTATGATTCCAGTAATTCTTGAGATTTTCAATCTGACACTACCACTATACTATGCTATTATATTTAAATTGTATTTCATATATGTATGTGTGTGTGTGTGAATGTATTGATAGCTAAAATGTAGACCAAATAAGATGTGCATGTAATTGCTGAAAATACTTTGTTTTAAAAATATAAAAAATTATGTTCATATATTAAAAATGTATGTTTTTATTTTACACACATACTACCATTCAAAACTTTGGGGTCAGTAAGTTTTTTTTTTAATGTTTTTGAAAGAAGTCTCTTACGCTCACCAAGGGTGCATTTATTTGATTAAAAATACAGTAATATTGTAAAATATTAATACAATTCAAAACAACTGTTTTCTATTTGAAAATATTTTAAAATGTAATTTATTCCTGTGATGTAAAGCTGAATTTTCAGCATCATTTCTCCAGTCTTCAGTGTCACATGATCCTTCAGAAATCACACTGCTCAAGAAACATTTCATATTATTATCAGATAACTGAAAGCAGTTGTGCTGCTTCATATTTTTGTGGAAAGTGTGATACATATTTTTTTTATGATTCTTAGATGAATAGAAGGTTCAAAAGAACAGCTTTTATTTGAAATATAAATCTTTTGTAACGTTATAAATGTCTTTACTGTCACTTTTGACCAAATTAATTCATCCTTCCTGAATAAAAGAAAAACAATTCTTACTGACTCCAAACTTTTGAATAGTGGTGCATTTACTCATTATTATTCAAAAACAACAGAAATTG
Source organism: Sinocyclocheilus grahami (assembly GCF_001515645.1). Lineage (NCBI taxonomy): Eukaryota > Metazoa > Chordata > Actinopteri > Cypriniformes > Cyprinidae > Sinocyclocheilus > Sinocyclocheilus grahami. The sequence goes on along the minus strand of NW_015505289.1, from coordinate 1,271,850 downwards.
TACATTATCCATTGATAATCAGGTAGAAGACTTAATTGTGTAGTGCAGATAATCTTAAAAATATCTGCTGATTTATTGGCCTGGCTGAAATATCCACCTCAGTCATTAACTGAACTGAACTGTAATTTTCAGCTGGAGGCACAGAGAGCAGAAATTGAACGTTTGAAGCAAGAGCTAGCGACCGAGAGGGCTGAAATATCCCAAGTCCATAATGCTTTGCAGAGCAAGGAAAAGGTAAGACCTCTGACCATGTGCATAAATGGCTCCAGATTTCTAGATGAACAACTGAATGCATTAAAACATCCTAGTAGATACTGAAATGTTTTTCTGATCTGTGTGTGTGTGTTCAGGCCGGAGACGAGTTGAGCAGTGTGTTGGTGGGTCTTCAGGCAGAAAAAGAGAAACTACTTCGTACAGTGAAAGATCAGGAAGCTGAGATCACTAGCTTGCGTCAGGCCGCCCATCTCCACCAGACCATCCTACAGCAAGAGAGAGACCAACATCAGAGAGAGATGACAGCGCTGCAGAACCAGCTGCAGGAAAAGGTCAGTGCAACTTCCCAATCCTATGTTAACCTATATGCAGTTTTTTGCTATCATAATTTTAAACAAAACAGCATGAGGTCTGAATGAGTGTGTTTGTTGTCAGTTGTGTCGGGAACAGGAGCTGCAGCTGGAGATGCAGAAACTAAGACGTGAGCTAGAGGAGAAGCGAGCGGAGCTACTGCGTGCTCAGAGTGCTCTGAACAGTAAAGAAACTGTGAGTATTTTTTTTTTAGACCTTGTTACAAACAAATGCATTTATTTAACAAATTTACATTTGTCCAATTGATGCATAATGTGACTTTCTTGAAAGTGACCAAGTATGGTGTCCCATACTCGGAATTTGTGTTCTGCATTTAACCCAAGTGCAAACACACAAGAGTGAGTAGTGAACACACACACACACGGAGCAGTGAGCAGCCATTTTTGCATGGTATTGAGGGTGGAAGAGAGAGCTGTACATTCACTCCCCATAATACTCCCCTGCCTGTACCGAGACTCGAACCTGCGACCTTTGGGTTACAAGTCCAACTCTCTAACCATTAGTCCATGACTGTTTCCCAAAGAATTTCATGTTAACTACCAATTTACTGTATGCATGCAGACACTAGTTGAACATATTAGTGGGTGACCAATATAATCTGATACAATATAGCTAATATAGTACTGAAGTATAATATAATATACAGTACTTGTCAAAAGTTTATTTGCATTTATTTGATCAGAAATACAGTAAAAACATTAAAATGATAAAATATTATTACAATTTAAAATAACTGTTTTCCTTTGTAATATATCTTCAAATGTAATTAATTCCTGTGATGGAAGGCTGAATTGTCAGCATCATTACTCCAGTCTACAGTGTCACATGATCTTTCAGAAATCATTCTAGTCTGTAATCTTTTTTTATTTTTATTTTCCGCAAATACATAACACACAACACAGCCTAGCAAATATATACTAAGAACAAAGGATGTAATCTCTTTGTCAAGACCTGCTTATGTTTGTCAATTCATCTAGTGTGTCTGGATCAGCACTACACCTTCAATACTAAACATTATTTGTGTTTGTATGTGTGTTTTAGACAGGAGACCAGCTGAGCAGTGTGTTAGTGGGTCTGCAGGCGGAGAAGGAGGTTCTTCTCCGTTCAGTGAAGGAACAGGAGGCTGAGATCACTAACCTGCGTCAGGCCGCCCAACTCCACCAGGCCACGCTGCTGCAGGAGAGAGACAGGAGTCAGAGAGAGATGACAGTGCTGCAGAGCCAAATGCAGGCCAAGGTCAGAAAAACTAGGGATTGTGGGCAAGTACTATGATTTGGGATGCTGATAGCTGATACAATACTGAAATAAGGTATGTAATACAAAATAATTTGTTAGAAAACACTCTCTGTCTTGTTAAGGTTCCAGATGCTTTCACCCTCCTTTTTCTCCCTCTCTCTGAATCCCCCCTCCTCTATCTGTCTCTCTCTCTCTCTCTTGTATTATGTTTTAAATATCTCTTACTCCTATTCGAGGTATGCATGCGCACATGTATACATTAGTTTTTCTTGTTTTAAATGCCCAAATAAGGAGATGAATGCTAGGACTATAAGGGTAAAGGAGTTCGTGAGGAACTCTGAAGAGAGTGCCTCAGCCTTCGCTAAAAGTCTATTCCTAATATGTCCATGTTTTTCTGTACATGTGGCCATTTTATATAAACACATGTTCTTGGCCAAAGATCCTATATGTGTATGTCATTCATATCCTCATTGGTTAAGAGGGTGAAACTCCCCTCGACATATGCCTATATAATATCTTTATTTCCATGAATAAATTGAAGTATTGAGAATACATTTGAATGTGTGTTTTCTTACTTCCCGGCCGTTATCTACACTTTAAGGGACTGAGAAGAACTTCAAGGCGGCAAAGAGATATCGAGGGACCAATTGTTATTTTTATTAACAAATTACATTACTGTTAATATAATATTAGTTAAATAAATATAAATTCTGTCAATATTTAGAGAGTGGGCTGACTGATAGCTAATATAATACTGAAATATGATGTTAGATTCAATTTAATAATAGCTAAATATAATGAAATATTATTTCTGTCAATATTTTGAGAGTGGGCTGACTGATAGCTGATATAATGCTCAAATATTATATATGATACATTTTCAAAGTACTATGATTTGGGAGGGATGTAATGCACATTGGGATGTAGGCCAGGTGTATCTACTGTAGTAGTATTTTGAGGGTCTTAATTGGTGCTTTTGTTGTGTGTTTTTTCTGTACAGTTAAGTCAGGACTCAGGACTGTTGCTGCAGAAGCTGCAGGATGAGCAGTTCAGTCTGTTGCAGTGTGCTGTGGTGGAGGCCGAGGGCATCGTGCTGGACGCCGTGGCCAAAGTAGACGATCCGCTACACGTGCGCTGCATCAGCACCCCAGGTCTGTCCTTCCTCACCCTCCTCCTCCTCATACCTCTCAATATCCTCATCACTTCTTTTAGTCTACATATCTCTAATCTCTGCTTGCAGATTATTTGATTAATCGGGCTGAGCTGACGTTGGCGTCCATTGATAAGATGCAGAAGAGTCATGTGGCCTATTTGAGGAATATGGATGGTAAGGTTTCATTCGTTCTCATTAGTAAGCTACAGGTTCAGATGTTAGTGTGATGTAATCTCTCCCTCCTTGTCTAGATGCCAGTGGTCTGTTGAGGTCGGTAACCCAGTTCTCCCATCTCATCGCTGACACTATTGTTAACGGAGCAGGAACTGCACACTCGGCACCTACGGACCAAGCAGACCGTGAGAGAAATTCTTTATTATTAAAAAAGCACACATGCACATTTCTTAAGCATATAGTGCAACTGACATTCATACTCAAACTTTCTGTACTATTACAAAACATTGTACAGAACACATTTATAATTTCTTAAAAAGTAAATTGCATTAACACAATCTTTAAAGTGATTCAAGATTTTGTATTACAGAATCTGCACAAACGATTTGCTTCAGAAAGTCCAGCTAATACGCCACAGATTTGTATGGTTTTTAGATGGTCCAGACTGCTTATTTTTGGCCTTTAGATGGTCCAAGACAAGTATAATTGATCATTTCTTTAAAAAAAGGTTGCAGATTAACACAGTATTTAATGTTATTCAAGGTTTTGATCAATACATTTTGTACCAACGATTTGCATTAGAGATTCAGCTAACACCAGATGGTTTTGCATTATTTTTTTAGCTTGTTCAAGCTGCTCATTTATGGTCCTTAGATGGTCCAAGCTGGTCTAGATATAATTTCTTTAAAAAATAAGTTGCAAATTACCACAGTCTTTGAAGTTATTCAAGTTTTGCATTACAAAATATATACAGATGATTGCATTAGAAAATTAACAGTCTTTGAAGTTATTCAAATTTTATTTACTTTGCACTGATGATTACACATTTCATTACACCAAATACACAACATAAAGTTCTTTTTAGCAGCATCATATGACCCCTATGAAATCCAGCTAATACCAGATGGTTTTGCATGGTTTTTAGCAGGTCCAAACTTCTCATCTATAGTCCTTAGATGGCTGATCAACTGGACTGTCAACTGTAGACCTGGTTGCAACCTAGTAGAGCACTTTGATCAAGCTAGTTAGAGTTGGTTTACCATCTCAAACCAGCAGAAAATCATCTACCATGTTCCTAAAACCATCTTGAACACCTTAAACTAGTACAAGCTCTTTTTTTCCAGAAATCTGATGATTTTAGGTTGATTTCTGCATAGGTTTGACAGACAACTGTCGGGATTGTGCCACTCACTGCCTCCAGTATCTGAAAGAGCTGAAGTTGAAGGCCACACTCCCGAGAGCAGACCCTACTGCTGTCCGCTTTGTGGTCCAGCGTATCCTCAACCAAGGACAGGTACGGTGGACCAGAGATGGCATCTTCAGACTTGATCTGTGTTTGTGTGACATAATAAGTGACCTTTCTCCTGGTCTCTCGCAGGACCTGCGGCCCAGGGGAGCAGATGTGCAGAAGGAAGAGCTGGCTGATATGGTGGATAAGGAAATGGCTGCGACTTCCTCTGCCATTGAAGATGCTGTGCTGAGAATGGATGTAAGTTACATGGTGTTTATGATTCTTGATTGAACTCAGGACTCATTTGCTATGACTTCATGTTTTTTTTCTTATGTAATACAGGAAATATTGAGCCAGGCAAGAAGAGATTCATCTGGAGTGAAGCTGGAAGTTAACCAAAGGTTAGTTTGGGATATAGTTTTTTAAATAACACACTCAATTTGTAGTTTATGTGTTATGTATTTCAATTTGTATTTTGTTCTATTACAGCATCATTGGCTCGTGTTCAGATCTAATGAAGGTATGTTTAGATTCACAGATATGAATATGTTGTTAAATACACTACCATTTAAAATGCATACAATTGATCAAAAGTGACAGTGAAGACATTTATAATGTTACAAAAGATTTCCAATAAAGGCTGTTTTTTTTAAGTTTCTATTCATCAAAGCATCTTAAACAATTTTTTTTTACAAAAACAGCACAACTGTTTTCAACATTGATAATAATCAGGAATGTTTCTTGAGCAGTAAATCAGCATATTAGAATGATTTCTAAAGGATCATGTGACACTGAAGACTGGAGAAATGATGCTGAAAATTCAGCTTTGATCACAGGAATAAACATTTTAAAATAGAAGATAGAAAGCAGTATTTTAAATTGTAATAATATTTCACAATATTACTGTTTTTACTGTATTTTTGAACAAATAAATGCAACCTTGGTAAGCAGGACATTCAAAAACATAAAAAAAATCTTACAGACCCCAAACTTTTAAATAGTGTAAGTGTATATCTAGATAAATGTCATTTTTAATCACTTTTGTCATCTTGTCCATAGGCTATACACATGCTGGTGACATCCGCTACTGATCTGCAGAGAGACATTGTGGAAAGTGGCCGGGTATGATTTGGTAACAGTGGAAATTTTTGATCGTTTTCATAAATGTTATGTTTTCACACACTCAAACGCAGGGTTTTGTGTGTTTATTGCTTATTTCTGTCAGGGCGCCGGTTCTGTCAAGGACTTCTATGCTAAAAATTCATGTTGGACAGAGGGTCTCATCTCCGCGTCAAAGGCTGTAGGATGGGGTGCAACGCAGATGCTGTGAGTGTGTAGAATATTTAAAGCTTTAACCTGGATTTATTGGTGTCAATCCCTTTAACTATGATTTATTATCTCACAAAGGGAATCTGCTGACAAAGTCGTGACTGACAGAGGCAAATATGAAGAGCTGATCGTCTGCTCTCATGAGATCGCGGCCAGTACAGCACAACTTGTCGCTGCTTCAAAGGTAAAATCCTTCAGACCAATATAAGCGTGCATTTAATCAAATCAAATCTGTTGATTCTGACACATCAATCCTTCATTTAACAGGTAAAGGCAGATCGAGGCAACAAGAAACTCCAAACTTTACAGCAAGCATCCCGACACGTGAATGACATGGCCGCTGTTGTGGTGTCATCTACTAAATCAGGACAAATGCAGATTGAGAACAAGAGTAAGTGTCATGGACACAAATGCAAAAAGCATGAAATACACTTTACGCAAGTAGTGAAGATTGCTATCACCTCAACAACCCCAGAATGCACATTAAAGGAATAGTTCACCTAAAAATTAAACCTAGCTGGAAATTTACTCACCCTCAGACCACATAAGATGAGTTTATTTCTTCATCATATTTGGACAAATTTAGCATGACATCACTTGCTCACCAATGGATCCTCTGCTGTGAATGGGTGCCGTCAGAATGAGAGTCCAAACAGCTGATAAAAACATCACAATAATCCACACCACTCCAGTCCATCAAATAATGTCTTGTGAAGTGAAAAGATTTTTCATAATAAACACGGTTTTAAATTTTAAACTGTTGTTTCCGGCTAGAATACGAGTCCTCTATCCATAATATTGCTTCCTCCAGTGAAAAAGACTTCTCGTCTGAATCAGGAGAGAAATATGCACAGATCAAGCACTGTTTACAAGCGAAAACATATGTGACCCTGGACCACAAAACCAGTCATAAGGGTCAATTTTTCGAAATTGATATTTATACATCATATGAAAGCTGAATAAATAAGCTTTCCATTGATGTATGGTTTGTTATAGGACAATATTTGGCCGAGATACAACTATTTGAAAATCTGGAATCTGAGGGTGCAAAAAAAATCTAAATATTGAGAAAATCGCCTTTAAAGTTGTCCAAATGAAGTTCTTAGCAATGCATATTACTAATCAAAAATTAAGTTTTGATATATTTACAGTAGGAAATTTACAAAATATCTTCATGGAACATGATCTTTATTTAATATCCTAATGATTTTTGGCATAAAAGAAAAATCAATCATTTTGACCCATACAATGTTTTTTTAGCTATTGCTACAAATATACCCCAGCGACTTAAGACTTAAGGTTTTGTGCTCCAGGGTCACATATGTCAGTGGATTTTGATGTGAGAGGACAACAAGAGATAGACTTTCCACCGGAAGAAGCATTTTAATTTCTTTTTAAATAATTTTTCGTCCAGAAGTGATGGTTTAAAGTTAAAACGCCTCAAGTGATGTAATGCAAAATTTTTCCAAATCTGTTCTGATGAAGAAACAAACTCATCTACATCTTGGGTGGTCTGAGGCTGAGTAAATTTTAATCAAATTTTTATATTTGGGTCAACTATTCCTTTGAAGTGTGTCCCCTTTTTTTTTCTCCACAGACTCCATGGACTTTTCCAGCATGTCTCTTATAAAGCTCAAAACAGAAGAAATGGATTCCCAGGTAAGTTTACCAAAGTGAAAAAATGGTAGAGTTTTAGGTATTAAAACACTTTCACACACACAATCTAATCAAATCCCAAAGGATTAAATCAAGTACTCATGTTTGTTGATAGGTGAAGGTGTTAGAGTTGGAGAAGCAGCTGGAAAACGAGCGTATTCGATTGGGAGAACTCAGGAAAAAGCACTACAAAATGGGAGGAATCCCCATGGACTCGCCTCCAGAGAGCGCAGTCAATAGTTTTGACAGTTCACTGCCTACTGTTTTTCCTGACCCGCCCACAATGGAACTGCCCAGTCTGGACACGTTCACACTGGACCTGCCCAGATTCGAACCACTTCGACTGGAGCCCCCCGCACCTGAGCCCGCCAAAACCAGCTCTAAACGAACCTCAATCTTTAATAAATCAGGCAGCATCCTCAAGAATGCAGTAAGTATTCAGAGACACTGTTCGTTTTGGGCCACTTTACCTGTATTTCCAGTAACAATATTTCCCTTTATAATGAAATTTAGATACTAAGTTGTTGTTCTTCTTTTCTTTTTTTTTATCTCCCACAGTTTAGGTGAAATGAGTCTGAGCCCTGGATGCATGAAGAAGAAACCATCAGATAATAATGTACATTATTCAGAAGCACAGCATATTTTCATACTTTTATCACGAGTCTCTAAATCCACCTGCATGCTTTGACAGTACAGTATGGTGTGAATTAAATATTTGAAATTATGCCTTTTAATTTATATGATCATTTAGTGAACTACTACACTGAAATATTTAATCATGCACTTGTTTTTTTTTCTTTTTTGAATTTTTAATAAGAACCAGGCTGAAGTCTTTTTTTGTTAATTAGCACCATCAATTGATGGCTGGTAGTTTATTTGGGATCTTTTAAACACCTTTTACCATTTTAAAGTAAATGTACTTGAAGTTGTAAATGCAAACTGAAGTAAATAAAAAAAGATTAATTATGTTGTGGAAGATATGCACGTGTTTGTTGTTTTTTTTAAACATCTGTATTTTTACAGATGAAATCCATTCAAAAACCACCAAAATACTCCATGAAATCTCGTTTGTAAAAACAAAACTGTACAACTAACTAAACTAAGCAATAATTAATTATACACTATTATAAAATGCTCACAATAGTTTTACATGAAGTATAGTGTGTCAAACTGTCACCGGTTTATACTTTGATCTAATACTTTTACTTGTGTTTACCATCTTATAGCCACAGTTAACCACCCAATAACTGTGGCAAACATCGATATCCTCCAGGCTCTGTAGAGGACATTATATTTTAGTGAATTTCTCTTGACCCTACATGCCACAGTTTTAAGTCTGGATGTCCTGTTCAGAGCACATTCAGGGCTTTTTAGAGATATCCGTTTCAGTATGTTTGGAGGTTTGATCATAAACTCCCTTTCCTTGGTCTTTAAATATGACTGATATGGACAGAATGATCAAATTTAGCACTCAAAGGGAAATATAATGTTTTGTCATTATCATTTAAATCTGGCTAATTTTCGAATTGTTTGTCATAAACATCTCAGAAAAATGTTATGGCCTTTCCTTGGTCTTTAAATATGACTGATATGGACAGAATGATCAAATTTAGCACTCAAAGGGAAATATAATGTTTTGTCATTATCATTTAAATCTGGCTAATTTTCGAATTGTTTGTCATAAATAAACATCTCGGAAAAATGTTATGTTTGGAGCCTGTGATACTTTTTTTTCAGGATTGTTTGATGAATAAAAAGCCATTACAAGAACAGCATTTATTCAAAATAGAAATCTTTTCTAACAGTATAAGTCTGAATGTATAGTGCTTTTTTTTCTACTTTTACTGTGCATGAACATATGTTCATTATTTTAATGTGGCTGAAGTTGTTTGCCAAAGGTGTTTCAGAACAAAGCAGTGCATGCAAGGGAATTTCTAAGTTCCTGTCTGGGACAGGAAATGATGTAATCACAACCACAGTCCATTCATTATCATTTAAATCTGGCTAATTTTCGAATTGTTTGTCATAAACATCTCAGAAAAATGTTATGGGGTTTCAAATCGGATTATGACTTTTTGTTAAGAAACGGGGCATCATTTTCATACATGTCTTCTGTAGAGGACACCAGGACAAACATCATGTTAATCAGGGATTTGGGGGAAACACAAGAAGTCAATAGGAAAAGAAATTATAGATCAATATTCCTATGAAATATGAGATATTCGTATGATAATGTTATTACACTTTTCTTTTAATTGTTTCATTTTGGTTTGCCCGATGAACACATTAATATGCAAATTAGATGCAATGTATAGATCCATTGTATCCAGTGGGAATACCAGTTTATAGACATTTTACGCACATATTCCATAAAGTACAGTACTATATAAAATCATTCTGTTAGAATTTTCATAACATATTTGAGAATCATCTTTGTACAAAGCTTGGCTAAAAATAGCCTGAAACCTAAAAATTGATTGGTGAATGATAAAAAAATAAAACATTGTTTTTGCCTATACATGCCTTTTCATGTCAAAAAAATATTTTTTATTTTTTTTATTTTTTATTTTTTTATAACTTAGTCCTGGCGTCCTCTACAAAGGGCATAGAATAAAATATTAATAAAATATATATTTTTTCAAAACTGTTTTTTCTCAATTTGTTTCTTATGCTCCAACCAATGTAATGACATAAAAACTGTTTTTCTGGTTCTCAGGAGGATATGACCGATGGTCAGTGTGGCGCCTGACAGTGATTTCACAGCGCTGTGCGCATGCGCGGTACATGAAGCGCCTCTGTGAGGAATAAATAAGGGCAGGGAAACTGAGCCGCAATGGGACAACTCTTATTTCGGTCCAATTCGGCCTAAAAATATGGCTTTTATCCTTGACGGGGTGTCATCGGAAGGTTTTTAGAGGGCGTTGGGGATCTGTTTGGATATTGAAAGGGACTGAGAAAGTTTGGAAGGAAACGAACTTGAGACGGTCATGGAGGATTTCGGTTCGGCGCTGGAGAAGAACGCGGCGGATCTGACCGTGATGGACGTCTACGACATCGCCGCGGTGGTGGGCCAGGAGTTCGAGCGCATTATCGATCAGTACGGATGCGAGGCTCTGTCCCGCCTCATGCCCAAAGTGGTCCGGGTGCTGGAGATCCTGGAGGTCCTGGTGAGCCGCAACAGCATCAGCCCAGAGACCGAGGAGCTGCGCCTGGAGCTGGACCGGCTCCGACTGGAGCGGATGGACCGGATGGAGAAGGAGAGGAAACATAAGAAGGTGCTTTTATAGACTAGAATATCTATTTACCTGATCTAAATAGCCAGCTCGTTCATTTAACTCTGTTTTATTGACACTGATAGTCAGAATTAAAGAGACAGGTGACTTGTCTGTGAAGTCACAACATATGTGCACAAGTATTTTAGGTATAAAAGTAAACATTAATTTATAAATGTTTTGTATTCGTGTTCAATTAAACAATTTTAATATATATATATATATGTATGTGTAGATATTGTAATGTTATGTTATATATAAAACTATAAATGCATTCAATAATAATTATAATAAAGTGTATAAATAACATTTTTATTTTAAATATTTTTTGGAGCCTGTGATACTTTTTTTTCAGGATTGTTTGATGAATAAAAAGCCATTACAAGAACAGCATTTATTCAAAATAGAAATCTTTTCTAACAGTATAAGTCTGAATGTATAGTGCTTTTTTTTCTACTTTTACTGTGCATGAACATATGTTCATTATTTTAATGTGGCTGAAGTTGTTTGCCAAAGGTGTTTCAGAACAAAGCAGTGCATGCAAGGGAATTTCTAAGTTCCTGTCTGGGACAGGAAGTGATGTAATCACAACCACAGTCCATCATCATCATCATCATCATCAGTGAGCAGATATGCGACAAATCTAAATCTCATGAGGCTGATGTAAAACATACTGTGGTAGTACTACAATACAGTGTGGGGTCAGATGTTACAGTGCTAATACTGTAACACCTTGATGTTTACTAAAGGATTGCAATATTCATATATTTTATTTACAAATAAAATACTATGGTATTACCGTAGTACATGCCCAGGGTACTGTAGCACATAAGAGTCTCACATAAATGTAAGAATATGGTAAAAACTTGAATATGTGAATTTGAGCAGAGTTATGAATACGACTTTTGTCTGTGTCCTTCTCTGAAAATGTTAATGTGGTCCTGCTTTGTGTGTTTTTACTGATTGTTTCAGACGTTACGTAACTCCAGTGAAGGTCAGCGGTTAAATATACACTCATGTATGTTTTATGAGCCGCTTCTGAAAAGTGTGTGTGGTTGTGAACAGGAGCTGGAGCTGGTGGAGGATGTGTGGAGAGGAGAAGCCCAGGATCTGCTGTCCCAGATCACACAGCTGCAGGAGGAAAACAAAACACTGCTCAACAACCTGTCCGTCAAAGAGTGTCCGATGACAGAAGAGGATATACAGAAACAGGAAGGTAGTGTTGAAGCTCAGGGTTTGGAAAAAGAGAGCTTTGCTTCAGTCTTTTACACTCTCTGGAATACTATATCCCACAATGCACTGCGCTTCACCTTCCGTTTCCAATGTGATGGAATACAACTTTATTTGACAGCCAAAACAATATATTTTCACAAAATAGTTTTAAAAGCACAAAATAACAAGTCTTACTACACTCTTTCACAAATGAAGGCTTTAAAAGGTCTTAAATCATAATGTTATGGCATTAAATGTTGCATGCATTGCCAAAAATTCATGTATCTAAACATCCTTAAATCAAGATACACTTACTTGAGATGCAAAATGAAGATATAAAGTCAAAATTAAGTGAGTTTATGCTTCAAATAAGAACAAATGTCTGTTAATGAAGTATGGCTTGTTCCCTTTGAATGAAGTAGATTTTTCTGAGCCCATAAACTCACTTTGATCATTTTGATTTTGATCAGTTTCACAGTAGGGCTGTCAAAATGGCTGAAAAACTAAATTTGAATTTTGTACTTAAATATTATTAAAATTCGAATCATATTCAAATTTAAAATGCATCATTTCAGTTAGGGTGAAGAAAAGCTTTTGGCTTCTCTCCTGAGGCCACAAGAGGGCACATCGAGCAAAATATTACTAATGCACGTTTATTCAAAGTGCCTAATGTTAAAATAATGTTTATAAACCAATTATAATTAATTAAGTTGCTTAAACAACTATAAACAAAACAGCATCATGTATGTATGCATAGTTTAATTCAAAGGACCGAAATCACACAGAGTACATTTTTCATTTAAAAACACGAGTTGCAGTGGGGTGGTGAAAAAACCCGCCATAAAGTCTCGAGATATGTTTTTTCAAAGTTAAACTTGCATTAATTTTACATAGCTTTCTTTTGTGCGAGATGCGAGTGCAATGGTGATAGATGTCCCTCTAGAAAATGCGCGAAATATGCTTTCTGTGTAAACGGCTTGGTTTTAGTTTTGACGTAAACAAGATCTTCTCTGCATTGTTTCATATTTTTTAATGAACAACGCAGCAGTACCGCATCTAGTGTGTTCAACTGGATAGGCTAACAAAAATATTATAATGCATTGACTCCTACATCGTCATCGTCATCGCATCTCGTGCGCCGCTGATAAGGCTGTCTGACGCACACCTAAAATTTGAATGCAACATTTTTGCATTCGAATGTGGATTTTTATTTTAAATTTGACAAATATTCGAAATTCAAATTTTTTTTGACAGCCCTATTTCACAGTAAACAAGACTTCTTATCTGATGTCATTTTGCTTCTCAAGTAAATTAATCTTGATTTAAGAATCTTTAAACTTTTGTACTGGAAAACAAGAGGCCGAACAGCACTTTTTGTAGTTTCATCAGAAGGTAAGCTTCTGAAAAGTTATTTTTATATACTACTTAAGCTACTTAAAAAAAATAAATAAATAAATATTTAAACATAATGGAGAATTTTATTTACTTAGTCTTAAAAAGGTCTTAAAAAGACTTCAAGGGACTTTCATAAAACCAGCAGAAGTACCATGATAATTGGACGTCACTCACATGCAACATACTGAGGTCATGTGACAACAACTTAGCATACTATGAAGGGCTACTGTTTGTTTCATTTACCATTTTTATATACTGCACAGTGTGCACTAGGTAAGCTTTCCCAGCATGCCTGTTCCAGATACAAAAACACGTGATCATGCCCATAGGAATTCTTACACATTCTTTCAGCCATTTAGGAACTGACACAAACTCCACACAAAGCGACCCTTCTCCGTGTGACTGAAGACGAGCCAGTGCACATTACTGCATGAGCAGCACAGAGACTCCACAGTGCCTCTGACACACTCACGTGCCCTCACCTAACCGTCAGAACAGTCTCCCTCTCAGTCCAGCTGGACGAGTCTGATTCAGTGTCAAACGCAGCGCAGCTGTTTACACAAACATTCCAGTGCCGCTCTCAACACTGATTTAAAGATATAAAGAGCTGTTTAAATTGAATGCAGGAAATTGCTTAATGCACATGGATATGCTGGTGATTCCAAAAAATGTTCTGACAATATATATATATATATATATATATATATATATATATCCTCTAGCCTCTCTCTATATATAAACGTGCATATTTTTATCAATTTACTCTTTAACTTATCAGACTTGTATGTCAGACTGCCCTGTATATATAATTTATAACTTATTGATAATACATTCATTATTTTAATATTTTATTATCAAATGCTAAACATATTAATATTATATATATTTGCATATTAGTATATATGCAGTGCAAATAAACTTATTTCTAGGTCATGACTAACGTGAAGTGTGTCAGTGGTTGTGTGTCAGATTCTCTGCACGGACACACATCTATTTTAAGAGCAGCAACATGGGCGCTCAGTCAGGAAATGATTTGCTTACAGTGTCTGTCAGACGTCTTGCGTCTGTCCTTATTTCCAGTGACCTGATCCATGCAAAACAAAACACCACCCTGAAACTTCCTGCAACTAGTGAACTAGTGATCAAATATGTTATTAATGTAACATGCGTGATAGTTTTGATATTTTCTTGAATGTCGGTTCTCAGTGTGATAAATGAGGTTGCTTGTGCTGATTTTTGTTTTTATTTGTGATGCCAGGCATGACTGAGAGGGAACGGCAGGTGATGAAGAAGCTGAAGGAAGTTGTAGATAAACAGCGAGATGAGATCCGTGCCAAAGACCGTGAACTGACACTCAAAAACGAGGACATTGAAGCGGTAAAGAGCCGTGTTCTTGCCGAGCAAATTCAATTGTTAGCAGCAGTCAATGCACTGATGTAAATACAAGACATAAAGTTGCCAAAGTCTTCTATTTTTTGCTGGGAAAAAATTATAACATCATAGCCTAAACATCCAATGAAATCACAGTGGATAAAAACAAGTGCATAATGTGCAGTTTCACTCTGAAATTCATCATATTGTGGATGTTTAATGTGTCACAAATGGCGTTTCTTCCAGCTCCAGCAGCAGTTGAACCGGCTGATGAAGATCAACCATGACCTGAGGCATAAGATCACGGTGGTGGAGGCCCAGGGTAAAGCGCTGATCGAGCAGAAGGTGGAGCTGGAGGCGTCTGGTCAGGCGCGGCAGCAGGAGATGGGTAACCTGCGACAGGAAGTGGTCCGTCTTAAGGAGCGCCTTAAAGAGCAGGGCAAGACCAGCGCTGAGACGGAGGAGCCTGTAGGACCACCTTCACCTGCACAGGTACATGAATGTAGATGGGTGCTGCAGTGAATCTGTCGGTTTTCACACATGTTTAGCAGCTCATAAACTCTCTGCTAAATGGGTTATGAACTGAAAATTCCCATTGCTTAAATCCAATGCATTGAGACACCTCAGTGTTCAACTGCAGCATTCAGTCATCTCTATTTCTATTTAAAGGAAGTAAGTGTCAGGATCTTCACATGGTGTCCATAATGAGTCAGAATGAAACATCAATGAGTCACAGTCTCAGAGGAAACTAAGATGAGAATAAAAATCAGTGCACAGTGTATATGCTTTTGTATGTAAGTTGCAAATATGTATTAATTTGTGAAATTTTGGGACTTTTGGGATTCAGTGCAGTGCACACATTTACTTCGTTTAATATTTAAATGGCTTATTTGTCAGTAAAGACCAATGGCATGGTATATTTGTTCAAAATTATTTGTATTAGTCTTTGTATGATTTAATTTAATTATTATAAAAACTTACCACCTTAATATAAAATATCAAATGTGAGTGTTGGCCTAGTGGCTTTGCAGTTTGAGTGCACTATATTTATTTACACTACCTTTCAAAAGTGTTTTTTAAATTTTTTTAATAGCTTAATACTTTTATTCAGTAAGGATGCGAATTAAGCAGCACAACAGTTTTCAACATTGATAATCAGAAATGTTTCTTGAGCAGCAAATCAACATATTAGAATGATTTCTGAAGATCATGTGACACTGAAGACTGGAGGAATGATGCTGAAAATTCAGCTTTGATCACAGGAATAAATTATATTTTAAAATATATTCAAATAGAAAACAGTTATTTTAAATGTTAATAATATTTCACAATATCTTCCTGTACTTTTGATTCAATAAATGCAACCTTGATGAGACGTCTTTCAAAAACAAAACAAAAATCTCACCGACCCCAAACTTTTGAACGGTAGTGTATAGATTCATAGGATAATTTAGCCTAATCAAATTCAAAATTTAAGATTAATCACATAACGGCAAAAAAAAAAAAAACATGAATAATGATAGTAGTTATATTTTTTGCCATAATTTTATGTAG
This sequence comes from Sinocyclocheilus grahami, assembly GCF_001515645.1. NCBI lineage: Eukaryota > Metazoa > Chordata > Actinopteri > Cypriniformes > Cyprinidae > Sinocyclocheilus > Sinocyclocheilus grahami. The sequence goes on along the minus strand of NW_015505289.1, from coordinate 1,255,682 downwards.
CATGAAAAAAATATATTATTATAATTTTTTTTTAAAAGAAGCAACTCCTTGCCGAAAATTATGCCAATTGTGTTTTTAAAACTTTGATTTTGTGCCATTTTGTTCAGTTGTTTATTTTGAACGATTCACTCAGACAAACACTCCCGATAAAATGTTGGTTGCAATTTGCAATCCACATGTTTGTGTTCAGATATGCATCTCAGAAACGGATTTAACATCATCCGCTGCTCAATATACAGCATTAAATTAAGATAAACAAAGTTTGGTTCTACACCAGAAACAAACTATCTATAATGCTTACAAAAATAGGCTACATCCTAAAATATAATTAGAAGTACAATTAGCATCAAGCTACACTTGAAAATGTATGCAATTATTAATGTATTTGCTTACCCACTTTAAACCACCATTGAGTGCTTGTAATCACTTCCGATTGTGATCTATAGTTAATTTTGATTAATAAGCATAATGCACATAAAACGGACGGTGCTCTGCAGATCACATAATTCAGTGGACAATTAATAGAAATGTTATTCTGTATAAAGAACATGTGTGAATAAATCTGTTCTCAAATACTAACGATAACAAGAACTCAGCATCCACTCTCTTCTGTCCTCTATCCGGGATGCTCTTCTTTGATGTTTGTTTACACTGGTTTTCGAAACAGCGCCACCACTGTCACCCTTTTGTGCAATAGCAGCTGCTCCGGTCACGTGATCCTAGCTCAAATCTTATTGGACGGCCCATGATTTCGCTTTGTGTAACTGAAAAGATTTGTCGGACTGGTTCAAAAAATAATAAATGTGCATTTTCGGTTGCGCAAATGTTCGCGGTCTATGTGGAAGCATCCATAGAAATCTATTGTTGCAAAAGCACCAAAAGTTGGTTAAATGAGCATGGTGTTGGTGAGCTTGACTGGCCAGCAAACTCACCAGACCTGAACCCCATAGAGAATCTATGAGGTATTGTCAAGAGGAAAATGAGAAACAAGAGACCAACAAATACAGATGAACTGAAGGCCACTGTTAAAGAAACCTGGGCTTCCATACCACCTCAGCAGTGTCACAAACTGATCACCTCCATGCCACGCCGAATTGAGGCAGTAATTAAAGCAAAAGGAGCCCCTACCAAGTATTGAGTACATGTACAGTAAATGAACATACTTTCCAGAAGGCCAACAATTCACTAAAAATGTTTTTTTTATTGGTCTTATGAAGTATTCTAATTAGTTGAGATAGTGAATTGGTGGGTTTTTGTTAAATGTGAGCCAAAATCATCACAATTAAAAGAACCAAAGACTTAAACTACTTCAGTCTGTGTGCAATTAATTTATTTAATACACAAGTTTGACAATTTGAGTTGAATTACTGAAACAAATGAACTTTTCCACGACATTCTAATTTATTGAGATGCACCTGTATACATGTATACATATACATACATACATATTAGGGCTGTCAGTCGATTCAAATTGTTAATCTAATTAATTACATGATGTGGCGATTAATTAATTGAATTAATTGTAAATTACATTTGGCTGTGAAAATACCCCCAGAAGATAATTTAAAGCCATTATTGTGTTAAATGAGAAAAATATCAAGTAGATATTACAAAAAGTGGCTTTAGAAAATGTATTACACATAAATGTTTAAGCTACAATTGCCTAACATAAACTATGGAACGTAAAAGAAGATAATTTGAGAAACATCAGTATTTTTGGTTCATACAATGAAAGCCATTGGTAAACAACAAAAATGAGCAAAAACAGATAGTATTGTAGCCTATCAAAAACACAATATTAACTTCTTATTTACTGAACTGTTGTATAAAATCACATTTGCACTCGTGCTATTCGGGACAAAAACAGCACTCGTGTGATATTGCTCCCGCTGCTCATGATATCGCTTATCATAAGATATCAATATGATACAAAAACTCATATAGCGGCATTTTTTGCCCCAATATCTTACATTTTAAGGGCATATAACTGCATTTTATAGACTACATGATGCAGTGAGTTGTTGCCCTGCATCAAATTTGTCAACAGTTAACTGTATGAAATGTAAGATGACCTACAGGTCTGGGGCTGGTGAGTTAATTGCGTTAAAAGTTTTTAATCGTGTTATTCTTCCTTAACTAATTGATAAATTAGCGCGCTAAAACGAAAAGCCCAATATATATGTATTGCTAACTTATTTTTTAATCACATTTACAGTGACGAACAGGAGGAGGAAACAGGCCCACCACTGCCAGACCCCTCTCCTACATTTCGGCCAAGCTCACGCTCCAACTTTCAGCCCGAGTCAGGGATAAAACGACTGTGCGTACTGCTACAAGAGCTAAAGATGTACACACACCTGCACACACTTATATTACAAACTTCAATCTTATAAATCAGCATCATTTTGCTCCTTCGTGTTTGGAACAACCTTTGCGTTAGGAGCACAAATGTGATGCCCAAGAATGTTAACATTGATTTCTGATTTAGAAATGTTTACAAATTGTTGCATTTATTCAAAGCGACTTGCATTGCAGTCAAAGTATACATTTTATCAGCTCATGCATTTCCCTGGGAATTGAACCCATGACATGCTGTTTGAGCTGAAGAATCACAAGACCATTAAAAACGGTTACACATTCACTAAACTGCAGCTTGACAGACACATTTAGAGTTTTATGACATGTTATATGACACATGTTGGCATCCATATACCCTTGTTTTACATGTTTTACAAAAATCTTAAGGCATGACCATCATTAATGCTGCCATATGCATCTGCCATCTGAAATGCTGAAGACTAGGATGTGACCATGCGTTAGGAGCACAAATGTGATGCCCAAGAATGTTAACATTGATTTCTGATTTAGAAATGTTTACAAATTGTTGCATTTATTCAAAGCGACTTGCATTGCAGTCAAAGTATACATTTTATCAGCTCATGCATTTCCCTGGGAATTGAACCCATGACATGCTGTTTGAGCTGAAGAATCACAAGACCATTAAAAACGGTTACACATTCACTAAACTGCAGCTTGACAGACATATTTAGAGTTTTATGACATGTTATATGACACATGTTGGCATCCATGTACCCTTGTTTTACTAAAATCTTAAGGCATGACCATCATTAATGCTGCCATATGCATCTGCCATCTGAAATGCTGAAGACTAGGATGTGACCAGATGAAGCAGAATGATGCTACAGGTGGTTCTGGGTGTATCTTCTCTTTGCTCAACTCTCCATATCTGTGCCTTTTTGTAACAGGATCTTCACAGCCATTATGCCGATGGTGGCGGCTGGGTTGATTCCAGATGACCCCACTTTACAGCCAATCAGACGACTTATTTCCCTTGTACGACCTTTTGGTGGTTCACCTCTGTGTTCTTTGCTGTTTTAACACTTTATCCTCCCTGCATGTGATGGCACATTCTGATTGGCTGATTGTGGGGCTATCTGTGCGACCAATCAGCAGGAGGATCGTTAGAATCAGCCAGTCAGAATCAAAGTACCGCTCACTCCTCTAACACTAGTGCTGTGCTGTAACTACTATATAACACTGAGTCTGTATATTGCCAACTAAAGGAGTGCTTTATAGAGGTGTAGGGAGATTAAACGCTTGATTATCACTGCTTGTGTGAGCTGAAATGTGTCAAGCAAGAGCACAAATACACAGCAGATATTTGTTAGATGCTTTTTGTAAATTTATATCTGGAAAGACCGTAGTGAGACTGTAGGGATGAGGTTATGGTACAGTAGGTTGAAATGCGTAGCTCATATTTCATGCCAAAATTGAAAGAAATTATATATATATATATATATATATATACATATACATGTAAAGATTTTTTAAATATACACATGTATGTTTGTGTATTTATATATACATAATAAATGTATATATATATATTAACTTTTATGTATATACACATTTTTGTACCGTGTTGAAATCAATTATTTTATTTGTCATTTTTAATTTTGATTTTATATTAGAAAAAAATTTCCAGATGTAATGTAAATATGAGTAGCAAACTGTTTGTCATGGACATAATGCAACAAAAATCATAACACTCTTATTTTTGTTATTGACTTTTTTTTTTTATCCATTCTGATTTTATAATAGAAAAAAATATTTTATATGAAGAAAAAAAATTCCAGACCTTTTTTTTGCATTACATGAAATTAATGCAAACATTTTTTTTTAATAGAATTCTTGTTTTTTTTATTCTGATTTTGATATGAAATATGATTTCTTCATGCAGTGTAGCCATAAACCGACTGTGCTTTTTTTATCAATAGAAAATTACACTTGAAAAGTTCTTGAGTACATAAAAGCAACATAATAAACAACACAACCCCAAAACATTTCTGAAACATTCTAGGTTATTAAACATAATTTACAGACACATTCATGCTTGACAATGCAATCCAGTTGTGCTGACGCCCTGTGTTACGTTCACAGGTTTAGCTTCTTTTCCCGCGACAAAAACCGAGGCTCTCAGGGGAGGATGCCGCAGATGGGTGACAGCTTCGGCTCGTGGGCGGGGAAACAGGACGTGTACACAGAACAGGCCCAGGAGGCATTACAACACATGTAACGAACACAACGCTCCACTAACCGCTAACCTGCACCATGTGACCGTATGCCACGTTTGCGCTCCCTTTCATGGTCACTTTCACAGCACTACGTCTGCAAGCAGATGAGACAAGAGCTCACAAAGGGAACATGGGGGACGGGGCCGTTTAGAGTTACTGATAGATTGTGGCCCTCGCCTTCACCCAAAGATACTGTGAGGGAGTTTTATGTGCCTATTTTGTTAGATAGACATTTTATTGCTATTGCAAACGACTAGTTACTGTAAGTAGATGACGCAGACAAATAGATTTCAGACATTATTCTGATGACGTTTAAAGAGAAGGTGCCTTCAGTAGATAAGATACATATCTATTTTTAATTCAAATTGAATTATGAGTGAGAAGAATTATGCACGTGGCTGAAGAAAAAATTAGGGATTTAAATTTTTAGTTGCTACGCCCAGGCCAGAGATTGTCTGAAAAGAATGGTGGCATTATATGTTGAATTATGTTTTTTTGAAATTGCACAGTAGCCTGATTTTTTTTGGCACACTGAAATATTGAGAATTTAAAGGAATATCAAGTATTCAGAATTTCATTTCTATTGACATCTTTCATGACATGCTGTCGGTTATCACAGAAAATAATTTTAACTTGTCCCTCATTTTGTAACAACAATCAGACATTGGATTTACAGTAATGCACTTAATATGGAGGTGTATGGGGCAAAACATTAAAATCAGAAATGTGCCTCTCTCTTATATTTATTCTTATGTTCAAAAATGTGGGAAGAGGTTACTATACCATGCAAAGATCACCAAGGCTGCATTTATTTGATCAAAAATGCAGTAAAACAGTAATATTGTGAAATTTTATTACCATTTAAAATGTTTGATTTTAAAATATAATTTATATCTGTGATCAAAGCTGAATTTTCAGCATCATTCCTCCAGTCTTCAGTGTCACATGATCTTCAGAAATCATTCTAATATGCTGATTTACTGCTCAAGAAACATTTCTGATTAGCATCAATGTTGAAAACAGCTGTGTTGCTTCATACTTTTTGTGCTATTTTTCTGAATTCTTTGACGAATAGAAAGTTCAAAAGAACATTTGAAATCAAAATCTTTTATAACATAAATGTCTTTACACTTTTGATTAATTGAATGCATCCTTGCTGGATAAAAGTATTAATTTCCTTTAAAAAAAATCTGGCTGACACCAAACTTTTGAACGGTTGTGTACTACTTTTCGAAACCGTGTATTTGATCATTTCTCCCATAGCAGTGCCCCATATACTTCTATTGTACATGCATTATCACACACTGAGTAGCAAGTCAAATTCATTTTCTGTGGCAATTGACAGCAAGTCACAGGTTCTGAATTAAGTCTTTAAAACTTGGAATCATGAAACAAAGCTTTACACACCTCAAGTGTTTCTGCAGCACATTAAAGCGGAACAATATTAATAATCCATAGTTTACTATTGGCATCTGAAGTATCTATCACATGGACAAATGTCATTCACCAGCAGTTTTGCATTGCTTAAACGGTGCGTTAACTGGCAATAATAGAAATGTTGAGTAAAAGCATGGAAATGCGTGCCTATGTTAAAGTGTGTTGATAAAGGCAGCTTTGTAAGCTAGAAAAATACATGCCTTTGGGCCTTAATTCAATTGTTGAACAGCTAGTACGTCACTCAACTGAGAATGATATCCAGCAACAAGAACTGGATCAAATATATCGTTATGAAGGATTATGCATAACTCATCTCATTGTGTATTAAACTATTTTATACCATGTATTGTGAGAAATCTTGAGTCATTGAAACGCTATTCGTATGGCAAATTATTTGTTCTTTAGTACAAATCTAATTACTGAAATTAAAATTTAAAGGGATGCATGAACATTTTGTCATTGTTTACTTAGCTTAATGTCATTCCATTTTGTGAGTAGATAATGGCAGCATTTAAATGTTTGAATAAACTTATTTCAAACTAAATTCACTTGTGGAAAACAAAAATTAGGTTACTTACACTACCATTCAAAAGATGTTTCTTCAGCTCTCCAAGGCTGCATTTATTTGATCTTAAATACAGTAAAACTGTTATAATGTGAAATATTACAATTTTAAATAACTTTTTTTATTGGATATATACTGTATATTGAAATGTAATTTATTCCTGTGATGCGCAGCTGGATTTTCAGCATCATTCCTCCAGTCTTCAGTGTCACATGATCCTTCAGAAATCATTCTAATATTCTGATTTGCTGCTCAAGAAACATTTCTTATTATTATCAATGTTAAAAAAACAGTTGTGCTGCTTCATATTTTTGTGGAAACCACAATTCTTTGATGAATAGAAAGTTCAAAAGAACAGCATTTATTTGAAATGGAGTAGAAACATGAATATCTTTACTGTCACTTTTGATCAATTTAATGCATCCTTGCTGTTTATTCAGTAATAATTTCTTAAGGGAAAAAAAATCTTACCAACCTTAAACTTTATTGTTTGGATAAACTTTTATTTCAAACTAAATCCACATCAGTGGGAAAAAATCTAGAATAAGAAAAGAAAGTCTTGTATGCAAAGCTTCATTCTCGGTCTCTGTAAGAGACTCTGTATCGTCTGTCTTCCTTTCTGTTGAAGTCTCTCTCTCGGCTTCGGTCCCGGTGGGGTTTCGAGTCTCTTTTCTCTTTGTAATAACCTCTATCATTCCCTCGATCCCAGTCGCTTTTCTTCTCCCGCCATCGTCCGTGTTCCCTATCTTGTTCTTGGTCTTTTTGCCTTTCCTCCCTCCCACTCGATGCATCCCATCTATCCGCTGATCTATTCTGGGGCATCATGGATGTCAGATTGATGGGCTTCCGGAAAGGTCTATCCCTGCCTCCAAACCTCAGCTGACCGGACTCCTTTTTGCCCCCCTGGCCTCCTCCGAGTCGCCGTGGAATCCAGCCTTGGAGCGTCCGCTCTTGTTCGAAGTCCACGAAGAGCTCGTATTGGTCCACCACCAGCTTGTTGGCATCTCTCCAGGCTCTCTTCACCGAACGCTCCTCTTTGTATTCAACGAAAGCGTAACGCTTGGAGAAACCCGTCACGATGTCCCGGACCAGACGTACCCTGCGGATGTGTCCAAACTTGGAGAAGACTTCCTGGAGCTTGTCCTCAGATGTCTGTGGATTCAGGCACGCCACAAACAAGGTTAGGTGAGGGTCACCGGTCACACCCTTGTTAGGCTGGTAGCGGGCCATCATGGCCCTCCAGACGGCTTTGTCGTGGGGCTCCAAATCTGTGCCATCGATGCTGCCCGCTTTGAGAGGGTCGTAAACCTTCGCCACAGGACTCCACTCGCTCATCATCTGACAGTGGAGAGTTATAGTTAGAATTTATAGATTACATTTTAGAATTCATGCAATAATTTATGCAAAATCCAGTTTCTAATAAAAAAACTATTTAAAATAATATTTTTTTTATTTAAAGGTTTCTAGATTACAATTTAAAATAATTTATGCAATCGATGTATGCAATCCAGTTCCTAAAGAAATAGTTAACTCAAAAATTAGAATAATCCTTCTATGTAAAAGTTTGTAGAGGCTGTACAATAATTTGTGACTCATGCAAAATAGTTCCTGAACTATTAGTTAATTATAAGCTCCTGAAGAAAGTTCAGGAAAAAGGACGAGTATCATAAAAATAAATATATAAAATGTATATGATTTTAATGTGAAATCCAGTTCCTAAAGAAATAGTTAATTCAAAAAAGACTTTTTATAAAATTAAACCATTTATAAGATGTGTATGATTTTTTTAAAAATTGTTACATTTAAAAAAAATCTTAGATTACATTTAGAATAAGTTATGCAATAAGTAATGCAAAAAAAAAGTTGTTAAAAAAAAGAAGAAAAAAAAAAAGTGTTAACTCAAAAATGAATATACTTTTATTATATATTCATCCTCACAACTCTTCTCTGGACCACATGACCTAAATTTCTTTCCGATCCTCACAAATGTGTAATATAGCGCACGAGTCGTATGCACTGATTGCTTATACAGGTACATCTCAAAAAATTAGAATATCATGAAAAAGGTTAATATTTTTTGTCACTCATTTCAGAAAGTGAAACCCATATATTATATAGATTCATTACACAGAGTGAAATATTTCAAGCCTTTATTTCTTGAAATGTTGATGATTATGGCTTACAGATAATGAAATCCCAAAATTCAGTGTCTCAGAAAATTAGAATGATACATAAGATTAGTAATCAATAAAAAAAAAAGGATATTTTAAACAGAAATGTCAGGCTTCTGAAAAGTATGTTCATTTCTATGTACTCAATACTTGGTTGGGCCTCCTTTTGCATGAATTACTGCTGGTGCACCTTTTCCTACCACACTTTTTCCTTCCACTCAACTTTCTATGAATATGCTTGGATACAGCACTCTGTGAACAGCCAGCTTCTTTGGCAATGAATGTTTGTGGCTTACCCTCCTTGTGAAGGGTGTCAATGACTGTCTTCTGGACATCTGTCAAGTCAGCAGTCTTCCCCATGATTGTGTAGTCTAGTGACCCAAACTGAGAGACTATTTAAAGGCTCAGGAAACCTTTGCAGGTGTTTAGAGGTAATTAGCTGATTAGGGTGTGACACCATGACTTTCCAATATTTAACTTTTTCACAATATTCTAATTTTCTGAGACACTGAATTTTGGGTTTTCATTATCTGTAAGCCATAATCATCAAAATTTCAAGAAATAAAGGCTTGAAATATTCCACTCCGTGTAATGACTCTATATAATATATGGGTTTCACTTTCTGAAATGAGTGACACAAAATATTGACCTTTTTCATGATATTCTAATTTTTTTAGATGTACCTGTACATACAGCTTGACAGCTTTTGGTAACTATGAACGGTATGTCATTGGTTGGAAACCTCTTATGGAAAGAAATAACGACATACCGGTTTGGGTGAGTAAATAATAACACAATTTTGATTCCTGTGTGAATTATTACATTAATCATAGCGTGGGGTCCAAAGATAGAACTAGGGAAAACCCTCGTATTTGCATTTGAGAATGTCTTAGTGTTTGGTTTCTTATTTGCACTGGAGCTGACAAGAACAACGCTAGCGGATATTATCCAGTCATTTAAAATCGAATATGGTTTACAGTTTTATAGTTTACAACTCATAGACATATCCTTTCGATGCATATTCTGATTTTTTTTATTTTTTATAAAAAATCTCAGACATGTAATTTCCATAGTACAACAATGTAAAAGCCACTGTATAAGGGTAAAAGCATGTAAACAAACCTTGTGTGCGCGTCGTCAAACTGTCCGTGTGGAAACTCTGGCTGAGCTCTTCGACGGGCCGTCATCCGGTTTCCCGCGCAATCACTCACACGTGTGTTTAAATAATCGATTTAAAAATCGCATAAAAAGAACACACTGAAAATATGTAATAAAAAATACAAAATTTAGAAATTGATGACGTGAAATGGAGATTCTGAAACATTCTGCTCACTAATTAAATCATGCTGAGAACATGATTATCAGGTTTTGATAAAGTCAGCTTGAGTGCATATATATATATATAAAAATAAAAACATATATATACACACACATGCACACACTACTGTGCAAGTCTTAGGCCACTAGTATTTTCACCAACAAAAAAATGGTTCTCTGCGTGGAGCACTGGCTGTCGTCAGACAAAAATCTCACTAGATTTTTACAATTAATGGCAAAATAAATGTTTGTAAATGTAAACTGATTTTTCCTACTGACACACTACAGCAAAAGATAGAAATAACAGATTTAAAATAATTTTTTGTTGGTGAAAATACTAGTGGTCTAAGACATTTGCACAGTAGTGTGTGTATATATATATATATATATATATATATATATATGAAGAGTTCAGATGCAAAAGCCTCTAAGTGCCATCTGAAATTTAATCTAAAATTAGCATTTTTAACAGGCTCCTATGTTTAGGTTCAGTAATATTACTCTGGCAATGTATAGGTCATTTTCTATGCAATTAAAGTGAAATAACTGAACATAAATATAGAAGAGTGATTAAAAATGCTCATTTTAGAAGAAAATTTTAGACGGCACTTAGAGGCTTTTGCATCTGAACTCTTCACACATATATATATAGATATATATAAGCATTTTCTCCAGACTTTTGGACACCACTGTATATACAACGACACATGCAAAGCATTGCATAAAATCATTTATTTAAACAATGCATCTACCATCTCATACAGATTGATTGGAACACTCTGTCAGCTTTTGGTCATCAACACTCAGTTTTTGTGTAACAGGATATATGAAGAGTTCAGATGCAAAAGCCTCTAAGTGCCATCTGAAATTTAATCTAAAATTAGCATTTTTAACAGGCTCCTATGTTTAGGTTCAGTAATATTACTCTGGCAATGTATAGGTCATTTTCTATGCAATTAAAGTGAAATAACTGAACATAAATATAGAAGAGTGATTAAAAATGCTCATTTTAGAAGAAAATTTTAGACGGCACTTAGAGACTTTTGCATCTGAACTATATATAAGCATTTTCTCCAGACTTTTGGACACCACTGTATATACAACGACGCAGGCAAAGCATTGCATAAAATCATTTATTTAAACAATGCATCTACCATCTCATACAGATTGATTGGAACACTCTCAGTCAGCTTTTGGTCATCAACACTCAGTTTTTGTGTAACAGGTACTGTTTGTTCAAGTTGATCACGACACACTCAGCATTGTACAACGGTAACATTTCAAATGATATCAAAGTTTGGTTTCACATTCCAGTTTTCTGAACCTTTTAAAATGTCGCTCCTTTTAAGCATCGGCTTTCTGCTTCAAACATAAACGTTTGGGCATTATAAATAATTATTGCTAAGCCTCTAACTACCTTACATTAGATTAGATTAAGAAAACTCTTATAAAAATGCAGAAAGTTGGACTATAACTGCATGCTTTGGAAGCACTGATCTACCAATATATAAAATATACAAAAAGAAATGTGCCGAAACTAGCATGTCATAGAGCAGGATAAATATCTTAAAAGTAGGACACGTCGAATATGTACCGCAATCTAACGTGTTTGACATGTAAGTCACTGTGTGACATACCCATACACTTACTAGCCCAAAACATTCTGTTTACTAAGGCAATGATTACATTAAAAACGGTCTAGTTAAGAAACAAGGTGTTTTTCCCTCCTCTCAGTACATTAATGCTTCAGCCACGGGTGAGCTTCTATCGAAGCTTTACTGCGGTCGCCGTAGTCGTAAAGAAGTTCTTCTCCTTCCTGGATGTCTCTGGAGGCCACGAGGATAAGGTGAGGTATTCCATTAATATCATGGAGTTTGGTTTGACAATTGCCATTTTTACTGTGGTTGATGAGCCTTCCCAGTCGATCCGACTCTTTCGTAGCATCCACACTGTCGGAGAAGAAGTGTGCAAGATTTCAGACTTTACAGAGTTTAAAATAGTTTCACTGCTAATTAAAGGAATATTTCAGCCAGTTTACTTACACTCAGGCCATCCTAGATGTAGGTGAGTTTGTTTCTTCTTCAGAACAGATTTGGAGAAATGTATCATTCCATCACTCGCTCACCAGTGGATCCTCTGCAGTGAATGGGTGCCGTCAGAATGAGAGTCCAAACAACGGTTTCTTACACAAACACAGCTTTTCACTTCACAAGATGTTAACTGATGGACTGGAGTGGTGTGGATTATTGGGATGTTTTTATCAGCTGTTTGGACTCTCATTCTGACGGCACCCATTCACTGCAGAGGATCCATTGGTGAGCAAGTGATGGAATGATACATTTCTCCAAATCTGATGAAGAAACAAACTCATCTACATCTTGGATGGCCTGAGGGTGAGAAGTAAAAATGTATTGCAAACAGTTTTAATTTGGACTTTAGGACAGTTTACTACAATTTCCCTTTGAATAAATTCAAGAAAAACTAGATAAAACAAATGGAAAGTGCACTGTAACATTTTGTTGTTGTTGTAATTTTAACGATAAAAGACCGTAAAATGCTACAGTAAAGAAATAATTGGTTAACAGTAAGTTTACAGTACACATTTACATGTTTATATTTAACAGCACAGTTTACATTTTACAGTAAAATACTGTTAAATTTACAGGTTTTGGAAGTGAAAAAGAACATGTTTTCTTATAATTGACATTCCCAGAATTCCCTGTGAGACATTGTACATTTGTTGGTTATTCTTATCAGTTATGTACATTAGGGTTTTGTTAAATTACTGTTTATTTTATTTAGTGTCATGTGTGTTACCATGAGGGTGTTTTGTATTTGTGTGTATTACACGTTCACTTTCTATAGTATTTAAATCAGCTTGTGGAAAAGCTATTTGTGATGAGAAAGTGACAATGAATCAAAGCTCTGGTGGTTGTCAGTATATTATAAAGGTACAAAACAGATTTTACTACTTTAGAAAGTTGGTATGTTAACATCATATCAGTTAATGAAATATACGTTTTTTACTGTATATTTTGTTTATATATATTTTTTTGTGATAGTTACAGCTGCCGTTTTTTTTAACAGTAAATAAAAAAAAAATTTACAGTGGGTGTGCTTCTTGAACCTACCAATATGTTTTGCTGAGATACTGGAAGTAATACATGTAGCAGCCAGTGGCTGGATCTTGTGCGTATAAAGCCTCCCTTTGTTTGGCGTCCGTTATCTGCAGCAGATCTCCATGATACTCCACTACATACTGGCCTTTCTGGAACTTCTGGGTGGCGAAAACTCCCCTGCCCTTTCCTTCAATGTATCTGACCTGTCAAGAACAACATGAAGGTACGCTTGCGTCCATCCAGCAGAGTTCATCATGAAACTGAATTCATCATGTCCAAAATTACCATCATTCCATTCTCAATCCCGTTTGTGATCAGCATGTCTATGTGCCTCTTCTCTTCACACTGTTGACAGAAAACAGGCATATGCATTAATATAACTTCGGCTGATATAACACCTAAGAAAAAAAATTAAATCTGAGCACTACCTTCAGTTCACTTTTGCTTTTTCTGGCGCTTCTTCTGATTGGGTAATAATCTGTAACCTTTCGGCTTTGAGTGCTCTTGGTATCAGCACTGCGAGACAAAATTGATTAGTAATCCAAAAATGTCAAGGAGGAGAAATACGGTAAATATGGTAAAAATAATAATTATGCTGTAGATATTAATAATTATTATTAATAATAATAATAATAATAATAATAATATGCAATAATAAATCATTCAAAATATATATATATTTTGAATAAGATTTTTACTATTTGTTTTCATTTTAATTGGTTAACATTTTAAGAATTTTATTGTGTTTTTTTTATTAGTTTTTGTAATATTTTTAGTTTTTAAATGTGAGATTATAGTTTACGTTTTGGTTTTATTTTATAAATGAGAAATAGCTGAAATGTAAGTTTTTTGATATTTTATTTTCCGTTAATGTTTATTTTTATTTCAAGTAACGAAAATATTTTTGTTGTTTTAATTAATTATATTATAGTTAAACAGGTATTTTTGTAAAATATATAAAAAAAATTATCCAAGTCATTTTATATATACACACACACACACACATATATATATATATAAAGAGGGTTAACAATGTACTTACTGAAGCAGTCTTACAATAATTAGTTGCATAATAGGACTAGGTGTTATGATCCCAATATTCAGCACCATTTAGCCGCACCATAGAACATTTTCCCTTCACCATTCAATAAATTAAATCGTCATTACAAAAAGCTAGACAGCAAAGTTGCTCGTCTAGTTGCTGAACAAAATTGAAAAAATTAATTCCTTCAATTTTTAGGCAAGTACATCATGTGACTTACATTCTCTGTGCGGATTTCTTTACTTTAACTTTGCGACAGGCTCGTTTCCTCTGACTGGGGGAAGTGATGTATGAGGCAGTGCAGTGCAGCTGATGTGTTTTCTCCTCAGCTCTGTGCACTGAGTGCTGCAGCTCTTCATTCACAGCCATTTTTGGGAGGATGAACTCACCATTCACAGTACTGCCTCTCCTGGCTGTAATACACACAAATTAATGACTTTAATAACAACAAATGCAGTGAATGTGATTAATGTCAAGACAGAGAGATAATGCATTTATTTCCTCCATCCTTACAATCTCCATGCTTCTGTGGCTCATTTTGCGTGCAGAATAATCGTGAAGTTTTCCCGTCCTGGATGAGTTTGACAGCGATGGCTTCATGATGCTGTGATTTAGAGCTGCTGTGCTGTAAGAGACGGTGAAATGGCGAGTGTCCGTTGCATATGATGTCCTGCAAAACAGTGAGATTTAGAAAGGAGGTGCCCACTGACTTGAGCTTTCTGTGCGTCTAAGCATAAAGTAGTGGCGTACATCATATTTTGTTTTATGGGGCAGAAAATAATATGCAATGGAGTAAAACGTGGTCATGTATTAGGTTTCCAATTCAAGTACCAGACATGACGACAGCACATTTTGTAGTCAAAATTTACACACTGTTATAAAGAAAAAGAAAGAAAAAAAAAACAATAAATGGACCTGCACACATGGTGTATATTATTATTTTTTATTTTTTAAACCCTACATTTAGTGTAAATATTTTATTAAATTCCTTTGAATTATAATTCGAATCAATTGTAATTTTCACATATAATACAGTATCAATTATATAGTATTACACTTTTGGTAAAAACTGTAGCCATTTTAATTTTATTTTGCCTTTTTAGTAATTTTGTTGTGCATTTTTATAATTTTTTTTACTAGTTTTGTGTTTTTAAATGTCTATTTAGTTTGTAATTTTTTTTTTCAATAATTTTTTCGATGTTTTAGTACTTACATTTAAACTAAAGAAATATGAGAAATGTAATAGATTAAATATTTTTTTTATTTGATTTCAGTGTGTTTATGGATTTAGTTAAGAAAATTATATATATATATATATAAAGGTTATATGTACACAAACACACACATATATGTGTGTGTGTGTGTGTGTGTGTATATAGACAGACACACACACACATATACATATATATATACACACACACAAACACATACACACACACATATGGATATACATATATGGATATACATACATATATATATACACACACACATACATACACATATGTGTGTCTATCTATATACACACACATACATACATATATATATAGTGTGTGTGTGTGTGTGTATATAGTCCTATTTGTATGTGTGCACTGGAAAATTTATTTACCAAGGAAAATTCCTTGTGTGTGGCAATCTTTCTCCTTCTGATTCTAATGATAGATTATAAATAATGATAAATAATAAATAATTGTGAAAAGCAATATAATAGCAATAATAAATATTTAACTGGAGGCGACTAACCAAATAGTGTTTTTCAAAATAACGAATATCTGAGTCGATCGTAAACTGCATAACATGTAATTATATTGCTGTAACTTCAGCATGTAATGGATAGTTGCTGAACACGCCCACACTGGGCCTGTAGCAGCTGCGCTCGCGCGGTTTATAATGTTGTGCACCGCAGCGCTATTGTTCTTTTATCTGCTTTAACGTCACAATCAAGTGTCCGAACACACACAGATCATACACCACACTGAACACAAGCACAAAGCCACATCCATTCACACAGCTTATCAGACAGGGACCCGCACCAGCCGGTGGAGCTGGTGTTTCGGATGGAGAGTTGAGGATAAGAGCAGTTTATAGACGCATCCGAACCCTGTCTGCGATCAAATCATCCTCATCTGCGAGGAAACGCCGTGTAACGTTAACCTACCCCGTTCATTTCAGTCCACTCTCTCTCTCCGAGCCTTTTGTTTTGAGCCGATGGTCCAGTCCAGTGTTTTCTCCTCTACACTTCTGTCCTTCTAAACGGCGTGAAACGAGGACATTCACAAACAGCTCCGTGTTCACGACGGGAAAAACAAGAAACTTTCGAGCTGTTCTGATTAATACTCCTACATCCGAGCTAGTTTCTACAGTTTCACGCCGCCATGTTTGCACTTTTGTCTCATTCACGGGAGGAAATCATGTGAGCATTTAAATAACCAATAATGTTTGGAGGTTGTGTTCACATTGCCCGGAAGATGGGGCTGTTATGCGACTCATTCTTCCTGGTTTAGTATTTTTTATTTATTTATTTTTATTGTATTTTTTTGTGAGGAACATATTTATATGGTAACATCCAAATGCTGCGCCATGATATACAATGAGGTTTAAGCCATTTTGATTTACATGGAGGATTGGTTATTTGGTTTTAACAGCTTGTTAATAATATAAATCATTTTTTCTTAATAATAAAAACATATTAAAGGACCTTACAAAAGGACTAATAATTAATTTATGGTGTACATAGACATTTTGAAGTGTTGGCCTTGAGTAGGCTACTTGAGTTTATTCTGTGTGTGTGTATATATATATAATACATCCTCAAAATAAATTCGAAGAGCTTTTAAAAAGGTAATAGTTTTTACAAATTTAAGGTGTTTTCTTTTATTTCTGTAGGAGTTTTAAGGTCAGTATTGCAAAATACAAAATACAATAATTGTTTTGTGATTCTATAGGAGCAGAAAGTAGAAGCCTTGCAAAATAACAATAAAAAATCAATATATGTATACCACGTATAATAAATAATAAAATAATATAAAACATAACATTAGCTTTTTAAATATTAATTATTTGTCATTAAAAAAATCCTAAAGGTCCTTAATAAATATCTTAAAAGGCTGAATTGAAAATTCAAAAACAAAACCTCAAAAACCTCAATGCTTTATAGACATATTTTATTTCACATGCTAACACAGGTATATTATGTCCATATAACACATAACAGTTTGAACTGTTGACGTTTTATACTTTTCACAAGTTTAGGGTGCTTTCTTCATCTCTCAAAGAGTTTTGAGGACACTATTAAAAATACAATACACAAAGATTTTTTTAACGATGTTCACATTTTGTGGATTTAATTGGTTGAAATAATTCATAGATTTAAATGTTCAATCTTCTGATATATTGGTTGCTTTCAACCTTTGTCAAACAACAGAGGTCAGACTCTTCTTTGACCTCACCAGTATGGCTTTGGCAATCTCATTCTGACTGTCATTGGAGGAAACTATTTCTACCGCGTCACTTCCTGAATGTGAGTCAGGGAGAGGTCACGTGACAAGGCTTCGGCGCTCTCCTTCTCCGACTACTTTTGATTTAAAAATATAATTAAGCATCTCGATTAATATGTACGGGCTCCAGTGTTTTCTGAAAGATGGTCGTTGGTCGGCTCTCGACCGATGCTCCGCGACGCGTCACGCGCGTCTCGTCGGGAACATTTTTGGACACGAAATCGACTGTTTTGTGGGCTGCAGCGTCACGTGACCCGCACGCGCCTCGGCTAAAGATGGCGCCCGGCGGTTAGAAAACAAGCAGCGCGAGCAGCGGCGACATCCTGCACTCCGCCGCGACGTTTGGGATCCATAGAAACCGAGTGGAGTAGGTGTTTGCCTCGCTGGACATCAGCTGTCCGACGGCGGGTTTGCGCTGTTTCCTGTCACGCTCACAGTTTTGGTCGGTTTAGGGCCGCTGTGCGAAAGAATACTGAGTTTTATTGCGTTTCGCGCGATTGCTGAGGGAGGCTGCTAACCTGAGGCGAGCCGTTAGCACACTTTTGACAAAGTCACTGACAGGAATTATTCGTTCAGATGTCACTTTTTGGCACTTATTGTGCTTGTCAGGGTCCTTTGGGTTTATTTAAACCCGGGTATAGCCTGTGTAACGAGCGGTTTGACTCCTCTTTTGATATTTAAAGTTGATTAAACGAATCGTCAGGAAAATTAGCTAGCAACTAACGTTACCGTCACCGAGACTGAGGTGTGTTTCAACATATTTTTGACTAGTGAGACTTTTTTTAATGTTAAAGCGTATTTATATTATACGCTAATGTTATAAAGTGTCTTTAAACCACGATCTGTTACTCGGGGAAGCATTTAAACGTCTCCGCTGAATATTTAGGACTCGAGAGCTGCACGTTTAGTGCACCGGCTGTCTTATGTTGTGTATTCACAACCACCAGATTACACGACAGGGTATCGTCGCTGTTTAATTTCAACATTTTGATCATTTCGGAAACCATTAGAGTGTTCTTTTGCTTTTAGTCTGGTTTCTGAACGTGTAAGCTGATTGATATTAAGATCCAGCATCAACGGCAGACCAGGAAGTATCTTGTTGGATCAGTTTTGTCAAACACGTGTGGAGGTGGATGTTGTGGTGAGCCGTTAGCAGCATTAGTTTAGCACGCTGTTATTATAACCAATTAGTGTTGTTTAGGTTTATATAATATGCGGTGTTCAGCAAAGGTCTAACATTAGTATCTTCCAACAGCATGTGATGGGAAAGATGTGATCTTTAGTTGGGGTTTTTGTCATTGTCTATAATAATGATGTGTGTAGTTTAAGAGGACGTTTACTTATGTCTGATGTTTGCAAAGCATAGTCTCTTTATGATTATTAATATTATGTTTTTCTCTGTCTTTTAGACAATGGATCCTGGACAAGATTTGCTTCTGGCTGCTCTTAGTGAAAGTGGAATCTGCCCTAATGATCTATTTGATGTTGATCCTCAGGACACACTTCCACTCCCTGCTTCACAACAGGTCATTTTAAACACATACATGCAACATGGTTTACTCGTTTTCACGCAGTTTAGTTTTTTCCCCCCTTAATTCAAAACCAAGTACTGTATCTGTGTACTAATAACACAGATTTCACAAATCCATTTGTTTACGATATCAAATAGTTTGGATATGTATCAGGTACAGTGCAGGTGAATTTTTCGTAAGGAATAAATCACTTAACTAAAGCTTTTAACTATACAGTGAACCCTTACAGTTGGTACGATAAGGTTAAAATTAACGTCCAAACTATTACATTTAATTGCCGTTTAGTTTCAGATACATAATTAACATCAAATAAAAACGGAGTTGTATACAGAGATTTCAACTGCACATAAGGCAGTTTTTATATACACTTCTTAATTATGTAAAAATAGTTTTACCTCAATTTGTTGTTGAAATATAAACATTTGAACTTGTTTTACTGGCAGATATATTCAAACCTACATTAAATATTGAAGAACATATAATGATTGTCATATTTTGCATATTTTTAGCAAAATGCTCCTCTCTTGAGTTATTTTTTTTAGCTAAGTAGTGAGCCATGGACATTGAATGGCTTTCCTGAGGTAAATGTAGCTTTGTGACACTTTTCCGTGGTTGAAACACTGGATTGAGTGATTACATATCTTCTGATGATCATTCATGTATATTTTGTGCCATAACTAGTAGTAAAGAGAAAGAGATGATCGGTTCACATGTTTCTTGAACTGAGGCGCTACAGCGATCTGTTACAACATATTAAAAAGCCCCAAAACCACATTTATTGTTTGAGTTTTGTGATAAAATTAACATAATTTAAAAGCTGAGATATCAAAAGCAACAAAGCACAAATCTTATTGCGCTTGCAAGATGTGAGGCTCGCTACAAATAACGTTTAGTGAAGTGTTGTTCACGCAACAATAGAAAACAGCATAGATTGGGATTTAAGAATCAATATTGGTTCATCAAAATGATAGGTAACCCAGACCTACTAAAAACAAAACTCAAAATTAAAAGCAATTTAAAAGCATTCTTTCTCAAAGTAGCACATTTGATTAACAAGTGATAATTGAGTCGTTCTTTTCCTTTTCAGTCAGTCTCATTAAATGCACTTGACATCGGTCTCCGTAATGAAGCTTCTGGAGTTGTCAGGGTTGAACCTGCAGTTCCACCTACTCCTACAGTCACAATCAGGGTAAGTGTTGCATGTAGCATCACTAACAGCTAGGGCTGTGCAAAAAAATCGCATGCGATTTTCATGCACATCTCGTCAGTAAAGACTCCGCTCCTTGCAGTTCCACCTACTCCTACAGTCACAATCAGGGTAAGTGTTGCATGTAGCATCACTAACAGCTAGGGCTGTGCAAAAAAAATCGCATGCGATTTTCATGCACATCTCGTCAGTAAAGACTCCGCTCCTGTGATTAGTAGTAAATCTCCAGCACGTGCTTTCAGATGGAGCGGCATTTACTACACAGAGCCGTAGTTCACTGACAAGCTACACAAAATCGCGTTCAAAATCGGCAATGAATTGCCTGTGATTCTGAAAAAAACTGTTTTTTTTTAAGTATGTAGTTATTATTAATTTTTAAGTTTAAATGTTAGTTATTTTGTAGTACACAAGGTAAACTAAAATGAAAAATTTTGCCGTGGCAACTGGCTAAAATACGTTTTTGTTTTTTCATTTTAAGTTAATGTCAATTGATTTTATTTAAAGTAAGGAAATGTTTGTTTTATGGTTTTAGTTGTAGTTTGCTTAAGTTAGCTATTATAACCTTCCAAGAATTGCCCACTTAGGCTGAAAGGCCTATATGTTTTAAGGCAACCAACCAGAGTTTTTGTTTTTAGTTGCCGTTTAGGACTGAGTTTATCTGTATTATTTTATACCCAATATACAGATTTTTCCACCGGAAATGTGTCTGAAAATAAAGCTCAATATACAGGTCTGCTCACTAACTTGCAACTGAGTGAATCAAACGGAACTGAATGTTTTTTTGAACAACAACAACAGAAAAACACTTTGCATTATTGACGGTGTTACCAGTGTTAAACCGCAACACCGGTTACATCACTTGCCCTCCACCATCTTTTTGATTTTTTTTTTTTTTTATAGTAATAAAAATCATTTAGTTCAGTTGGAGAACAGACACTACAATTAAAATCCGAATGCGGCTCCTCAATGCAGCGTGCCAAACAACAGTCGCATCACAGATCAGCAGCAGGAGTCAGATTTCATTTATCACGTGAGAGTGAGTCGAGCTGACTGGCAAGAAGAGTGAGGTGAGAAAGACGAGACGATGGCGGAAGATTTAGTTTTGAAACGAAATGCAAAAGCGCCTAGCTGTTTGGCAATATTTTAGATTTTGAAAAGACAGTTTACTCTTGCTTTTGTTTATCTAAGGTGATTTTAACATTCGTTTTGTTTATTTGGTTCCACAGTGTTTGCTGATTTTACTTTATTTAAACTTTGTAATTTATTTATTTTATTTATCAATGTGTATGCCGTGCATCCAAGCTTTCATTTTCGTTTTGCAAATAAACGTTTTATGTTTCTTATTTATTTGGTTCCACAGTTCCACAGTGTTTGCTGATTTTTATTTGTATATATATATTTAAACTTTAAGTTATTTATTTTATATTAGGCCTATAGCATGGTGTATTTTTATTCAGTTTGCTAACAAAAGTTTTGTTTAATATAAGTGAAAAAGTACCGTTTTGTTGTATCCATTCAAACAATTGATGCTGAATTGACGCTAATAAAGTGAAAGTAAACTGCGCACAGGCATTTACAAGCCATTTAAAAGTGAAGGAAAGCGAGGAAAAGAGGGAAAACCCCAACGAAGCCCACTCCCCCGGTGATACCGGTATTACTGGTGTTGTCACATGTCAATTAACCGGTGGGAAAATGTCACAACCCTAGTTTGCATTTATTTCTGGAAGTTGCATCCAATCAGATTGGAACTAGCCATTTCTTGCCTTTTATTCCGTGCAATATTATGTAGACAGTGAGTGAGTGAACTATAGGCGGTCGGTCTGTTTGAAGCTACTGCTTGTTTTAATATTTGGCTGTAAAGCTCAGAATTACACATTGATTCTGTGTCATCTGTGCAGGAGAAGCCTCAGCCCTCAACAACCACCTTCGTTTTAAATCAACTGAATCAGTTGCCATCGCTGGGTACAATTGTAGTGACCAAACCATCAGCCGGGACCACCTCCAGGCAGACCATCACAGTAACCAAGGTGGTACACACAAGTTCGACAGCACAACGGAGCTCTTTGTCCTCTCCCACCGTTTGCACTGTGGTCCCACCGAATAATGAGCAGATCAGATTGAAGGACCTTCTCAGAACCAGCAGCCTGAAGACAAACAGCCTTGGAGAGCTTATGAAGTTGAAGCCCCCACCTGACATAGCGCGACCTGTTGCTACGGCAACAGCCACAGGCACAAGTGAGTGCTGGCAGACGTGCTGGACCTCGAGCAATCCTAGATGTTTTTTTGCTTGTAAGGGTCTGTCGATGCATCTCTCGGCTTTGTGGCACTTTGCAGATCTAATGCTGAGTGCCAGTTTTCAAGTGCTACCTCCAGCTGTCAAAACGAAACCAATATGGGCTCAAACCACCTTTGGAGGCGTTAAAGGGTTAGTTCACCCAAAAATTAAAATTAGCCCATAAATTACTCGCCCTCAAGGGCTGTGCAATATATCGCAAATGTACATATCGCTACAGCTTGCAATATTTGGGGCCATGAACAAAAGACAAAGAGAAAATCACTCGCTGGTCTTACCTAAATAACTTTTGTAGCTTAAATAAGAATCAGTGTATTTTGAATTCAAAGAGGAAATACTAAGCAGTGTTTTATTTTTCCTTTTTATTATTCTGTTGCATGGGGACATAATTAAATTACTGATTATAATGACTTATACTGTCTTTTTATGCGTTGCATTGCATCGCGCCGCGTAAACATAAAACTCTGTCTGCATTTGTGATCGGAGAAACGACAAACAACAACTGCTACTCTACACTGCCCAAAACTCACGTTTGAAGTGGCAAATCATTTAAATGAAAACGTACTTATGTGGGTCAGAACTGCCGGCATTGTAGTCTTAACGTTACTCTCCCAGGATCAGTAAACAGTCCTCCATAAAATGTGCTGCACACATCTGGATATTCTGGAACAGTGTTGTATATACAACTTAAAGGGGTCATATGATGCTTTTTTTTAAAGATCATTATTTTGTGTATTTGGTGTAACCAGAATGTTGACATGCTTTAATGTTCAAAAAACACATTATTTTTCAAATACTGTACATTATTGTAGGTCCTCTATGCCCCGCCTCTTTCAAACGCTTAGTTTTTTTACAAAGTCTCTCCTTCCGACAAGCACAGTCTGCTCTGATTGGCCAGCTGACCCAGTGCATTGTGATTGGCCGAACACCGCAAGCACTCGTCGGAAATGTAACGTCCCTTACCATAATCACGAGCTTCATCTTTCAAAATAAATGTAAAGACAGAGCCCGAAAGGGGAACAAAGTCGCGTGACAGACACAGTGATGAAGCTGGTATGTGTTTGCAGTACACAAGCCACGGTTAAGACAGCTGACTCCATTGTGATGTTACCCTGTGTCTCTTGCTCTCTCTCTCGCATAGAAGTTCACAGAACTGACTCAGCAACAGCGGAGTAAAACTTTCATTTGAGCATGTGGCACTTTAAGCATTATCGTATCGCATTTTTCTTCAATATCGCACAGTCCTAAGTCATCCTAGGTGTATATGACTTTCTTCTTTCAGACGAATCCAGTCGGAGTTATATTAAAAATGGTCTTTGATCTTTCAAGCTGTTTAATCTCAGCGGGTGTTGCATGCATCAGTCCAAAAGAAGTTAAATAAAAAGTGCCCATTCATTAAAAAAAGTCTCACACGGCTCCGGGGGGTGAACAAAGGCCTCCTGTAGCGAATCGATGGGTTTTTGTAAGAAAAATATCCCTATTCAAAACATAATAATCACTTTAATGTAGCTTGCGCCTACAGTTGTACACAGAAGCAGCGAATGACGTATGAGGTCGGCTTTGCGCATGCGCCGCTCAGAAGTGACGAACGCGGAAGCGCAGGGGAGAGATCAAAACAAAACAACGGTCACTTTATTAGAAGTACAAAATGAGGATTTGTAAAGAAGAATGTCGGAGGATTTCGATATAAGCCAAGAGGAGACTGGTTTTACTTTGCTAAAGTAAGGAAACTTTGCTTCCTTTGCTACTGTTAACAAATGCTGGATGGGTGCTTTTTTATTTAACTTTTTTTTTTTGACTGATGCATGCAACAGCCGCTGAGTGGCATTAAGCAGAATCAGCCGGGACCAGAAAGTCATATACACCTAGGATGACTTGAGGGTGAGTAATTTATGGGCTAATTTTCATTTTTGGGTGAACTAACCCTTTAAAGCCGTTAAGATGCTCTTAAGAAATAGCAGACCTGTTTTTAGGTTTATCATTTTTAAAGAAACATCGATTTAGGCCATGTTCACAGTGCAGCTAAAGACAGTTGTCAATGCTTCAAACCAGTGTATCTTATTATAATAGTATTATTTATATACCAATAGTTTATTATTAGTATTTCAAATAAGCTTTTATGTTTTATTTTTCTAGTAATTTTGTGCTTTTCGCACTCACTTTTTTTTTTTTTTTCCCCAGGTAGTGTTTTTAGTGCATCAACTTTTCTCATTTTCATAGTTTTTCATCTATTTATTTCAGCTTTTATTTCAATTAACCAAATGTTTTTTAATAGCTTTATTTAATGATATTCCTAGTATTTATGGTGCACTTAAGAGTTTCCTTGTTAAAAATTTGAGCATTGACTAAAGGCTGTTTTGAGAGACTGTGTGGATGTAATCATGCTGTTTTTTCTTTAATGTCAGTGCTCTTCCTTTCAGAAATTATTTTGATCTCCACAAAGATGATGAACAGATCAGGTATGGGTAGGGTTTTAACTGCAGTGCACTGAGTCTGTTTTCACAGGTGCTTTCATGTTGTGGTGGGACCGTATCATTTCTGGCATGCTAATGTGGGTGTGTGTAAATATTTGTGAATATTTTTTGTCTCCGTTTTCTTCAGCGGAATTAAACAATGGCTTGAAAAAGGAAGTGTCCAGCAAAGATGTAGCAAGAATCTGGGTCAATGATGACATGAAAATGCGGAGCTTCTCACCTGTAAATGTAAGCTTATTTATTTGTATTTAAATGTGATGAGATAATCACTGAGGACTTTAGCTGTCATTTAAATTTTTTGGATTGTTTTTTTATTTATTTGAATGTAGAAATTGCCAGGAATGAAGGAGGAAGAGGAACCAGAGGAAGAGGAAGAGGAGGAGCTGGGTCATGCGGAGACATATGCTGAATACATGCCGATGAAACGTATGTATAATCATGTTATCACTGTCAGAGTCCTTAATTTAAGGGTTGTGCACAGCCAGTAATTTCATAGCTGTACATTAGATGTAATCTATGAAAAATACAGAATTATTATTAATATTAGTGCCAACTAAGCCGTTGTTTTTCACTCTGTTTTTGGCAAGTTTGTAAAGTTGATCTTCTCTCGTCTCTCAGTGAGAATTGGACTGCGGCACCCTGATCCTGTGGTGGAGACCAGCTCTCTGTCAAGTGTCAACCCGCCAGATGTGTGGTACAGACTTTCCATTGCAGAGGAGACCATAGATAGAGGCTGGTTATCTGCCCTACAGCTTGAGGCCATCACGTATGCTGCTCAGGTTTGGGCCTCTTTATATATACTAACCTTTAAAATGATATTACCATTTAGGAATCAGATTAGTTCATTTATGCAAGTCAAATCATAACATACTGTAATTTCTAAAATGGTGTACTGCAGTATTTCAGACCTGTCTCTTTCAATCGTGTCTCTTTGTACAGCAACATGAGACATTCCTACCAAATGGAGACAGAGCAGCGTACTTGATTGGAGATGGGGCCGGCGTTGGAAAGGGTAGAACTATTGCTGGAATCATATAT
Source organism: Sinocyclocheilus grahami (assembly GCF_001515645.1). NCBI lineage: Eukaryota > Metazoa > Chordata > Actinopteri > Cypriniformes > Cyprinidae > Sinocyclocheilus > Sinocyclocheilus grahami. Next base: position 1,229,398 of record NW_015505289.1, on the reverse strand, counting down.
GAAAATTATCTTCTTGGGAGGAAAAGATCCCTCTGGTAATCTCCTGTTTTCTTCTTTTTCAAAGCTGCTTTTTGGTGTGTAAATTGTACCATTATTCATGCCTTTTTTTCCACCACTGGTCTGTACAGGTTTAGTGTCTCAAATGACTTGAAATACGATGCAGAGAGGGACTTGAGAGACATCGGAGCAAAGAACATTCAGGTCTATTCGCTTAACAAGGTACATTAAGTGCTTCTTAGCCAACATGTGAGATGTTTGTGTATTTCGAGTAGGAAATACATTTTTCTAAATTCTCTCTTTCAGTTCAAATATGGAAAGATCTCATCGAAACACAATGGGAGTGTGAAAAAAGGTGTGATCTTTGCCACATACTCATCCTTGATTGGAGAGAGCCAGTCTGGGGGAAAGTACAAGACGAGATTCAAACAGTTACTACACTGGTGTGGAGATGACTTTGATGGTGTTGTATCCTTTCAAGTTAAAAGGAAGTAGTAGGAAGAAAGAAAGTCTGATACTGTCAATTTTATAACAAAATTCATACAATAAATTATGTTTTGATGCTCTTTGATGTGGCATTTCACCACTCCGTTCAAGCGGCAGTGTTTCAACTGTGAAAAGACATCAATAAAACAGGTTGTAAACAATGTCATGTAACATTACGTTAAGCCTAGGAAAAACATTCAATGTCTGCAGCTTGTTAGCTTAAAAAAAAGTAACTCTATAGAGGAGCATTTTGCAAAATATACGCACTAAACGTTTCTTTTTAACTTAACCTGTTGTCTTAATTACTTTGACACGTAACTTATATTTAATGTGTTTGTCAATGAATCTCTCATGAAAACAAGTTATTACAGCCACCGTTTATATTTCGGGAGCAAATTAATGTCAATAAAAAGTTAATAAAAATGACTTTATGGGCAATTTAAATGTTTATTTACAACTATTTGTTGATTTATTAGATGTTATTAATTGATTTTAAAAGAAAACATTTATTTTGGTTTTGATTTTCAGACTAAATTAAAAGTTTAATTTAGGTTTTGGTTAAAAAAATCAAAAACATTTCAGTTCATCATTAGTTGAGAACCCCCCCCCCAGATGTCGATAAATTCATGATTCTCATTTCCACAATTTTGGTACTACATCAATCTGACATCCCTAGAAGAACATTCTGTGCTCTAGAGTGGAAAAACAAGCATGTTTCATTGCATATTGACTGAACCGCAGTGAAGCGCTTAACATGGTGTGATTGTATTCAGCTCTCTAGTAACTATGGTGATTGATTCCCTTGACTGAGTATCTCAGATCATATTTGATGAGTGTCACAAAGCCAAAAATGTTTGCCCTATTGGGTCATCCAAGCCCACAAAGACCGGGCTAGCGGTTTTAGAGCTGCAGAACAAGCTGTCAAAAGCTCGGGTTGTGTACGCAAGTGCTACAGGTATGTGACTGTGGATGTTGTATTTTGGCCAACATGGATGCATTCATGTTTCTTTTCAAATATATTTATTTCAGTATTTTGCTACTTGTACATCTTTTGTTTGATTTTTTGTAGGAGCATCCGAGCCCCGCAATATGGCCTACATGAATCGCCTTGGGATCTGGGGGGAAGGAACTCCTTTTAAGGAATTTACAAATTTTATCCAAGCTGTTGAAAGAAGGTGAGTCGATCATATAAGAGTTTGTGTCCATATGACCTTGCTTTTTTGTACCAGCATGCATCCTCTCAATATTGAATGTAACCCTTTTTTTGGTTGACTTATTTTAGAGGTGTTGGTGCCATGGAGATTGTTGCCATGGATATGAAGCTGAGAGGAATGTACATTGCTCGACAGCTGAGCTTCACAGGCGTGACGTTTAAAATCGAAGAAGTTCCCTTAACGCTGAACTACATCAAGATGTACAACAAATCAGTTCGCTTGGTGCGTAAAATGCCAAAACTAAAACTGAACTTTTTTTTTTTGCCATTAGTATGTGTGATATTTAGAATCATTTAAATGATCATAGTCATTTATTTTGCAAACCTGCAGTGGGTAAGAGCAAGAGAGAAGTTCCAGCAAGCCGCTAACCTGATGGATGCAGAACAACGGATGAAAAAGTCCATGTGGGGTCAGTTCTGGTCCGCTCACCAGAGGTTCTTCAAGTACCTGTGCATTGCTTCCAAGGTTCGGAGAGTGGTGCAGCTGGCCAGAGAGGAGGTTAAAAATGGAAAGGTTAGATTGGACGTTCTTTTATTACAAAAAGCTTCCAGAGAGAAAGAATTGCAGTGATTTTGGTTGTGCTGGTCTGTAACCTTCTCTGTAGTGTGTGGTGATTGGTCTTCAATCAACTGGAGAGGCTCGAACCCTTGAGGCCTTAGAGGAGGGAGGAGGCGAGCTCAATGACTTTGTCTCCACTGCAAAGTGAGTGCAATAAATTTGCAGGAAATAGTTTTTATATTTTGAATATTTTGTCCTAAAATGAAAATTTGTTGAAAATGTTCTCTCCCTCTGGCCATTCAAGATTTAGATGAGTTTGTTTGTTCATCTGAACGGATTTGGAGAAATTACAGCAAAAATTAACTGCAGAGCATCCATTGGTGAGCAAGTGATGTAGTGCTAAATTTCTCCAAATCTGAACAAACTCATCATGGATGGCGAGTACATTTTTATTTTTAGGTGAACTATTCCTTAAAGAGAAATAATTCCTTTATAAATGCTTTAGTCTGTAGCAGATGATAATAATAGACAAAGTATCATTTTAAATGTTTTTTTTAACTGAAACTATCTATGCATTATTTTTTTTAAAGGGGTGTACTGCAGTCCCTGGTGGAGAAGCATTTTCCTGCACCAGACAGACAAAAACTCTTCAGTCTTTTAGGCATTGACCTAAGTGTGAAGGAAACGCCTTCACCTTCAGAAACCTCCACTGAGCAGAAAGGCAAAAAGCGAAGAGGTACTGTTCACATGCACATGAAAACCACAATAGCGATGCCTTATGTTTAGCAGCAGTTTCTACCCTGAAACTATGAGCACATTTCAATGGAGGAAGTAAAACCACTCTTGGGTTACTCAAATTGAAAATGAGTTATGACAGTTGGTGACTTGTGTTTGCAGGTCCAGAAACAAAGAAGCAAGTGAAGAAGGCTCGTAAATCTGGTGGTCTGTCTGGTACCAGCTCAGATGAGAGCAACTCTGACGATTCAGACAAAGATGTGGAAAGCGACGACAGCTTTAATTCGGTCAGCTCAGGGGAGGAGGATGAAGATGACTTCAACCCCTTTAAGGATGATTCCAGTGAGGATGAGGAAGATGGTGAGAATCTGTAGCAGTTGTTAATATTGTAAATTATTGCACCCAAGATAGTCAAGCCTCATTATTTATGTAGCACTTTATACAGTGGACCCTTTTCACAGACTCCGGTGACACAAAGTTATTAACATTGTAAGTTATAACACTACACTTTATTATATTACCTTAGCTTTAAATTACAGAAAACTAGTTAACTCTTCTGCACAAGTGTAATACGACAGCTGAGGGACTGATGGCAAATTTGATATCTTCATCTCTTTTGATCAATGTAATCAATCTCCATATTTTTCTCATCTTTTGTAAAGTCTTAAACATTATTGTGGATTTTTTTTTCTCCCCCCATTGGGGCAAATGGGAATGCAAACATTTTTATTTGTTGTAATTTCCATTCACCTCTATAGAAGTTTACCCAGCTATGACGGCTTGCACTTCTGAGAACCCTGGAAATGTAAAAGGGTCCATACAGATCGTTTCAAAGCAGTTTCACGTAAATAAAACCAGAACATTGTTAATGTTGCAGCTCAACAGAAGACAATACTGTCATTATTTAATCAGCGTTGATTCAGTTCCGTTCAATAACTGTCAATGGTGCAAAGTTCAACAGATATAAAATGAATCCAGTTTAGCAATAAGCAGCTCTACAGAAGACAATAGTGTCATTTATTCAGCTTAATTCAGTTCAGTGTTGATACCATAATAATTAGAAATATTCAAATGCTGCCAATTGTTTGAAACTTAGATCCGTGGCTCATCAGAAAAGACACTAAAAAGAGCAAAGACAAGAGGAACAAGAAGAAGAAAAAGAGCATTGATCCAGACTCTATTCAAAGTGCCTTGTTAGCCTCCGGGCTTGGAACAACCAGACCCACTTTTACAACCCCCACCATCAAACCTTCAAACAACACGGTTGCTGTAGGTATGTGACCAGTGAGCTCTTCACAATGTTTCTAGATGTTTATCACAGATAATTGCAGCTGAAAGTTGTTGATTAAAGCAGTATAATGAAGAAGGTCATTGTCCAGTGAATAATAATACCAATAGTCATACTAAATACTTTTTCTTAAGCCAAAAGTGAGCCAGAGGAGAGCAGTTGTGTGACCAGTCAGGATGCTGTTGAAGATGCCCAGCGGATGAAGAGGGACCTGCTGGAGCAACTGGAGCAGCTCGCAGAGAATCTGCCGCCTAATACACTCGACGAACTCATCGATGAGCTGGGAGGCCCTGATATTGTTGCAGAGGTTGGTCTGTTGGTAGAGATTATTTTTTAGAGCCGTCAGTTATTTTGTGTACACTGTATTTCATTAAAACGGTGCCATTTTTAATGTGCATGTCTTACACAATGCAGATGACTGGCCGCAAAGGCAGGGTAGTCAGCAATGATGATGGCACAATTTCCTATGAGTCTCGATCAGAGCTTGACGTTCCAGTTGAAATCTTAAACCTCACGGAGAAGCAGAGGTTCATGGATGGTGATAAGGTATGCTGTTTTGGTTTTACCCACATCTGTGTAATGTTTTGATGTTATGAACAGCATTTAAACAGTTCTGTGTTCACATTTGTAGAACATTGCAATTATCTCAGAGGCTGCCAGCTCTGGGATTTCACTTCAAGCCGACCGCAGAGTGAAGAACCAGAGGAGGAGGGTACACATGACATTAGAGCTGCCCTGGAGTGCTGACAGAGCTATTCAGCAGTTTGGTGGGTACATAGTATTTTGTTTATTTATTGCATCTTCATTATTATATTTTTGTATGTGTATAATATTATAAAAAGTATATTTAGTTCTAAATATTTTGAGTTAAATTAATAGTCTAATTGTATTCATTTATTTGTGTTGTCAGTTCACTAACTCTTTGGATTCTTTGCAAACAGGTCGAACACATCGATCCAACCAGGTCACAGCACCCGAGTATGTGTTTCTCATCTCTGAACTCGCTGGAGAGCAACGATTCGCTTCGATTGTTGCCAAACGACTAGAAAGCCTGGTAAGTCTCTCATGCACATGCTGCATGCTAATGGGGGTCAGTTTTAATTTTGCAAGCCTAATTGTGTTTGTCTTTCTCAAATAGGGGGCGTTAACGCATGGAGACAGAAGGGCCACGGAGACGAGAGATCTCAGCCGATTTAACTTTGACAACAAAGTAAGATTAGATTACACACACCGTCCGTATTAAATAGGGTTGTTGCTAGATAATGTACTGATGTCTTTTTCTCATCTACAGTACGGCAGAAACGCTCTGGAAATAGTTATGAAGTCTATTGTCAGTCTGGACTCTCCGTTAGTGTCTCCACCTGCTGACTTTGAGGGGGATTTCTTTAAAGGTACAGTTGATTGTTTTTAATAATAGGAAAAGAGTCACTTGAAAACCAAAAAATGTAACGATCTTAATGCTTTGAATTTTCTTTTTTTCTTTTTTTTCAGAAATCCGCAGTGGTTTAATTGGAGTGGGCCTGATAAATGTGGAGGATAGATCTGGTGTTCTCTTACTGGAAAAAGGTGAGTGATTTTCAATCAATTTTATTCTCAGCTTTTCTTTTCACATAATAATGTTCAGGGTGCCTGCTGGTTTTTAAGAAGTCTTCAAATTTCTTAAATTCGGTTTGATCAAATTTAAGGCTATAGGAAGTCTTAAAGGATTAGTTCACTTCCAGAATAAAAATTTCCTGATCATTTACTCACCCCCATGTCATCCAAGATGTTCATGTCTTTCTGTCTTCAGTCACAAAGAAACCAGGATTTTTCTCTATATAATGGACTTCAATGGGTTGAGGGTCCAAATTGCAGCTTCAAAGGGCTCTACACGATCTCAGCTGACATTTTCTGTCATTTCTGTCATTTTCTAAAAAAATAAATAAAAATGTTTAAAAAATTTTACCACGAATGCAAGTCTCCAGTAATCGGGCACTGTTTGACAGGCTTTTTAGTGTGTGTGCGCTTCAGGTGTACACGCTGAGAAAAAGCATGTCACAACGAAATGTTTAAATTAAAAGTTTAACCTACTTTGTCGACCAAGGTTGAAATTTCTCTGACCACACCGGCAATAATGGATATTAAAAATAACATACCACATACAGAGAGAAACTTAAACTTCTACCATATTGTTTTTATTTAATATGTCCATATGCATTGGGGAAATATGAACTTCTATAAATATTCTTTTGTGCCTTAGGCATTGCATATTTTAATGGGATTTTAATGTAATAAACACCATTTTAGACTCCAAGATTAGCTCATTTTGTTCACAATTTCAGTTAAAATGTATATTTTCTTTGCAGATTTGGGCTCTGGAGATGAAAAAGTGAAGAAAGTTGATGTAAAGAAATTCTTGACACCAGGATATTCCACCTCGGGCCATGTGGAGCTCTATACAGTATGTATATCCATACTGAGAAACTAAAATAGGTGTCCATGTTTATGAGCACCATTGTGATTGCATTATTAGTGTTAATGTCATAATTGGTTAATGGCTAAAAAGAAGTTGTTTCTGTGTGTTCAGGTGAGTGTGGAACGGGGAATGTCATGGGAGGATGCCACCCACATCTGGGCCGACCAGAATGGACCGGATGATGGCTTTTACGTACAGGTGAACAAGCTTTTTGTTTCCCCTTTCTGCACTCTACTTCCAATTAATTCTACGACTGAAACTACCAGCATTCTGTTTCATCTCAAGGTGCGAAATAACAAGAAAATCTCCATCCTGGTAAAGGAGGTCAATCCCAGAAAGAGACTCTTTATGGTGTACAGACCAAATATAGGAAAACAAGTTAAACTGGAGACCTATGCAGACATCAAGAAGAGAAGTAAAAAGGTATTACATTACTGCAGTTTTATTAAGGTTTTTGGTTTATCATTGGGGTCAAATTTACCAGCCATGAATCTTTTTAATCAGCCGTATATATGTGTATTGCATTAGTTCAGTCAGTAATTTTATCGACAAACCGCACTGGTTATTTAGGGGAAAATATCCAGGTTTTGCCTTTTTCATAATTGCTAAAGGTAATGACTGAAGAATAGTTTGATTGTATTAAATCAAAAATCCAAAAAAATAAAAATGCATAACTTTTTTTTTTTTTTTTTTCTTTTTTCCAGAATGTTAAAAGTTTTAAAGTTTCAGTTGATTTGGACATGCTTTTTTTGATTATTAAAATTTAACAACCATTCAAATGGAATCCAGATAAATAAAAACTGAAGACCGAGAACTTTGGAAAAATAAAACGGAATTAAAAAATAACTTGAATCCATATGGATATAATAAATTGCAGAAACTCGTTTTCTTTTTTCTTCTCAGGTCTGATCATTCCTACCAACTGCGTGTCGCCCCTGATCAACATTCTGTCGTCATCGGATCAGTCTCAGCAGCTGGCTGTGCAGCAGCAGCAAATGTGGCAGCAACTCCATCCGCAGAGCATCAGCCACACCGTCAACACATAGCGTGACACAAACACCCCTCACTTTCGGGCAGATGCGGCATCGTAAGCCAGCCAGCCACCCTTCCTCTCCCGGCACACCATGAGGAAGACAGTGCTTGTGTCGTATTTAATATTTCAGGGTTCGTGTCCAAAGAGGACTCATTGCCAAAGCAGCTATAGAATCAGAGCTCTGTGCGTCAGGAAACAGCACTGAGAGGGGCGAAACTGGACGATATTTGGTCAGTCTGTTGCCTTTTCACAACCTCCAGTCTGCTAAATCATGGCCTGTGCTTTCCATCGACATAAGTGGCTTTATGAAGTCACATACACTACGTTGTACACAGGACAGCGCTCAGGGGTTACTCACAATCTAGTTTCTTTTCCATTTCTATTTTTTCGTCTCGCACGGCCGCCATCTGTCCCCACCTTCAGCCTTCTGACCCAGCATGTCTTGGGCATGACGCTGCTTGTTTACCACTTAATACAGAACCTGATTTAAAAGCAGGAATGCGATGGGTGTAAGCGGCGCAAACCCAACCCTAAAGACCTTATCGAGACGTTGCATGGTTTGACGAACCCTTTGGATTTTTAGTTTACGGAAGCGGGTCAGCAGGTTTTCACTGCTTTCCAGTGTTTCAGTTTGAGTGTGATTTGTAAACTGGAGTGTCCTCTACAAAAGGCCACATCAATCAATGCTTTTGCTCAATTTTTCTATTTCTTGCTTTTAATAATTTGCCGTCACTCTTGTTATTGGGGACAAAGAGCTCCCGAACCTCATTTCTGCTGTAAATGCTGGACTTTGACACATGCTCGGTCTCTCTACTATATCTCGATGTATAGTTGCATATCTCAAATGTCATGTTTTTGCTGAATTGTAGATGTAGCAGCAATCTAAAGACAATGTCATTCATCCTTGCACGAGTTGCACTACTGATGGATCTGTTGTACAAAGAATCTATGGAAAACTTTAACTGATCGCAAGATCTCTACTCTTGCATTTGACCAATAAATCTTGTGGATTACCTCGATTTCAAAATGTCTTCACTTCAAGGAACCACTTTTTTCTATTCATAATGTGTATTTAACTTTATTTTTGTATCAGCGTGGTACGGTTTGAACAAGAAGGAAACTGTAGTAGGTACACCTGAAGTCTTTTATTTTCAGTATTCGGTGCGTTTCGAAGTAAAAGTATAAAGGTAATTCTCAAAGTCGGATGAGTTTCATAAAATAACATTTATTTCAGTGTACAGATTATTTCAGTATAAATTATGTACAAAGCTTTAAAATAAGAATCCACCTTAAATCTAATTAAACATGATTCGTTCTCGACTCAACTCTTTTGGAATCTTATCTTGGCTCGATTTAAATATTTAGTTCCAATATTAAAATTTAACAACCATTCAAATGGAATCCAGATAAATAAAAACTGAAGACCGAGAACTTTGGAAAAATAAAACGGAATTAAAAAATAACTTGAATCCATATGGATATAATAAATTGCAGAAACTCGTTTTCTTTTTTCTTCTCAGGTCTGATCATTCCTACCAACTGCGTGTCGCCCCTGATCAACATTCTGTCGTCATCGGATCAGTCTCAGCAGCTGGCTGTGCAGCAGCAGCAAATGTGGCAGCAACTCCATCCGCAGAGCATCAGCCACACCGTCAACACATAGCGTGACACAAACACCCCTCACTTTCGGGCAGATGCGGCATCGTAAGCCAGCCAGCCACCCTTCCTCTCCCGGCACACCATGAGGAAGACAGTGCTTGTGTCGTATTTAATATTTCAGGGTTCGTGTCCAAAGAGGACTCATTGCCAAAGCAGCTATAGAATCAGAGCTCTGTGCGTCAGGAAACAGCACTGAGAGGGGCGAAACTGGACGATATTTGGTCAGTCTGTTGCCTTTTCACAACCTCCAGTCTGCTAAATCATGGCCTGTGCTTTCCATCGACATAAGTGGCTTTATGAAGTCACATACACTACGTTGTACACAGGACAGCGCTCAGGGGTTACTCACAATCTAGTTTCTTTTCCATTTCTATTTTTTCGTCTCGCACGGCCGCCATCTGTCCCCACCTTCAGCCTTCTGACCCAGCATGTCTTGGGCATGACGCTGCTTGTTTACCACTTAATACAGAACCTGATTTAAAAGCAGGAATGCGATGGGTGTAAGCGGCGCAAACCCAACCCTAAAGACCTTATCGAGACGTTGCATGGTTTGACGAACCCTTTGGATTTTTAGTTTACGGAAGCGGGTCAGCAGGTTTTCACTGCTTTCCAGTGTTTCAGTTTGAGTGTGATTTGTAAACTGGAGTGTCCTCTACAAAAGGCCACATCAATCAATGCTTTTGCTCAATTTTTCTATTTCTTGCTTTTAATAATTTGCCGTCACTCTTGTTATTGGGGACAAAGAGCTCCCGAACCTCATTTCTGCTGTAAATGCTGGACTTTGACACATGCTCGGTCTCTCTACTATATCTCGATGTATAGTTGCATATCTCAAATGTCATGTTTTTGCTGAATTGTAGATGTAGCAGCAATCTAAAGACAATGTCATTCATCCTTGCACGAGTTGCACTACTGATGGATCTGTTGTACAAAGAATCTATGGAAAACTTTAACTGATCGCAAGATCTCTACTCTTGCATTTGACCAATAAATCTTGTGGATTACCTCGATTTCAAAATGTCTTCACTTCAAGGAACCACTTTTTTCTATTCATAATGTGTATTTAACTTTATTTTTGTATCAGCGTGGTACGGTTTGAACAAGAAGGAAACTGTAGTAGGTACACCTGAAGTCTTTTATTTTCAGTATTCGGTGCGTTTCGAAGTAAAAGTATAAAGGTAATTCTCAAAGTCGGATGAGTTTCATAAAATATGCTGTAAATGCTGGACTTTGACACATGCTCGGTCTCTCTACTATATCTCGATGTATAGTTGCATATCTCAAATGTCATGTTTTTGCTGAATTGTAGATGTAGCAGCAATCTAAAGACAATGTCATTCATCCTTGCACGAGTTGCACTACTGATGGATCTGTTGTACAAAGAATCTATGGAAAACTTTAACTGATCGCAAGATCTCTACTCTTGCATTTGACCAATAAATCTTGTGGATTACCTCGATTTCAAAATGTCTTCACTTCAAGGAACCACTTTTTTCTATTCATAATGTGTATTTAACTTTATTTTTGTATCGGCGTGGTACGGTTTGAACAAGAAGGAAACTGTAGTAGGTACACCTGAAGTCTTTTATTTTCAGTATTCGGTGCGTTTCGAAGTATAAAGGTAATTCTCAAAGTCGGATGAGTTTCATAAAATAACATTTATTTCAGTGTACAGATTATTTCAGTATAAATTATGTACAAAGCTTTAAAATAAGAATCCACCTTAAATCTAATTAAACATGATTCGTTCTCGACTCAACTCTTTTGGAATCTTATCTTGGCTCGATTTAAATATTTAGTTCCAAAATTGCAAATGTTACATCTTGGAAAAATTCAAATTAAAAAATGAATCAGATTGTGTTCCATTGCAAAAAAATATTTATTTCTCTTTCCAACTTTTTTTTTATTTTTATATATATATATATATATATATATATATACACACACAAGTAAAAAAGTTTTTCTAAAAAGAAAAGAAAAAAAACCTTACAAGTAAAATCTATTAAAAAGATTTAAATCCTCGTGTTAACGAGCAGTATTTAAAAAAAAAAAAAATTTTTTTTTAATGATTTTGTAACCTCTCCAGTTGTGACTGTGATGATAGACAACGCTGGTTGTTTTTTCATTAATTCAGTGTTAATTGTCAGTTCTTTGTGATGATGGACAGCAGTGTGGGTGTCATGAGGAGTGACGCGGCCATATTTGCCGGTGCTCCGCTGTAAACAAAAAGTGTCTGAGACGGACGCTCCGCTGATTTTAGGGACAATTTTATTTCTCTCATTTATTATCTCTTCAGGTATGTCTTACAAACCCAATCTCCACCAACACCTTCCGGGAACTTCTGGGAACCAAGGTATGCCGAAAAAGCGTGGAAAACTCTTGGTCTTGAGTGTATTTGGTCGAATGCAAGAATCAGCGTGAGAAAGAATACCTGGGGAAAAGCCGTGTGTAGTTTTTGTCCAGTCTGATCGCTACAGGGTCAGATCCTTCACATCCGCCATTATTACTAGTGCAAAAAACGCATTCCTCGCCTTCGCTAGAGCTAAATATCGGCGTGAGGTGTATGTTCGGGTTCTTCCCGAAGGGTCCGCGTCGCGCAGTGGCCGGATGGGTTTGCGTGGAGGCCGCTAGATTGTGATAAAAATGAATCCTTTTAGCGGCTAAGATCAAGCCCGCGCCGTTTCCTCCATGATTGTCTCTCGGGCTGTTGATTGATCGGATTCAGACGTGCAGTTTTTTTATTGCGCTTTGGGGACACCTAGTGGTGGAGGGTGGTATTGCATAGAACGAAGGCCGGGGCTAGTTGTCACAAGGGTTATATCACAGTTACTGTGAGGCTTTGAGACAAAAGATCAGTTACACAAATGCACGTCTATCTTGAAATAATGGCATATGTGTTTATGTAAATAAGTTGTTGCTTCGTACAGTTAATGATGTGTTTTGTTTTAACAAGGAAACATTCCCTCTCCATCTTCCATGGTAACAATACATTCATACAAGCCCATGCTAAATGACTTTGGGCCGCCCTCGTTGGGATTCCTACAGGTAGGTTTCATGTTCCTATAACACTAAAACAAAACCAACAAACAAATTGTTACTTGAAATGAAATATAATACCACATTTTATTTCAGCTTGTTGCCAAGGCAAAGTTTCTCGTTTTCATTTAGATTAACTTGATGTACTAAAACAACAAAAACTAAAACTGCAATAAAGACTATCTAATAAACCCCCCAAAAATGCACAACGAAATTACTAAAACTTTCAATTACCACGAAAACAGAAACCATTACAAGTAATAAGTTATCATTTAAAATATCCAGTTATTTTAATGGAAGTTATACTTATTTAAAATGAAAACAAAAGCTATGTAGACATATCTTTTTAAAAAAAACAACTAATAAAAATAAAGCAACAAAATACTAAAACCTAAACTAAAATGAAAACGGAAAACATTAAAAGTAAAAACACTCAACATTAATTAAAACTCTTCATTTAGTCTCACTTGATGTGAAAAAATAACAACTAAAATTGAAATAAAAACTATAAAGACATTTAGAAAAAGCAAACTGATAAAAATGACTATTACTAAAACTTTATGAAAACGGAAAATATAAAAGTAAAAGCAAATTCAAAATATTAATTAAAATTACATTGTTTAACTAAAATAACTAAAGCTATATAAAAACTACATAGACGTATTAAATGACAACAACATTACTAAAACCTTAACTAAAATTAAAAATTAAATGGAAAAAAGGAAATTCAAAAATATGAATAAAAATATAATCGCTTAGTTTAACTTGATATACTAAAACAACAAAACTAAAAACAATAGAAATATATAAAAAACTAATAAAAAATTAGAAACACAACAAAATTACAAAAATAAGTCAATATAAAATGGAAACTATTGAAAGTAAAAACTAATTTGAAATATTAATAAAAGCTATAATAGTCTCTGATACTAAAATAACAGGTTTGATACTCTTAATTGTTTACACTTTAAAGTTGATTAAAAATGTTCCTCTGTCTCTTATATCATGTCTAGGGTCCAAATGGGAACCAAGTACCTCAGAGTAAATATGCTGAACTCCTCGCCATCATTGAAGAACTTGGGAAAGAAATAAGGCCAACATATGCAGGGAGTAAAAGTGCCATGGAGCGACTTAAAAGAGGTTTGTGGACATGATCAAAGACTAAATATATAAATCTGCTTCTAAATGTCATTGTTTAATTAAATGCACTCATGTTAAACGCAAATATTGTGTCATGGAAACTGATTTTTTTCATGTTTTTTGTAGGTATCATTCATGCCAGAGGGCTTGTTCGGGAGTGTCTGGCAGAGACAGAGAGAAACGCCAGATCCTAGCGCCTCCTTCACCATTCTCTCCATACGGCTGAAAGAACTGTGTCACACGGGAATCATGCATGCCTTTCCTTTGAGGGGATAAAACAATCAAAAGACGGAGCATTTATGTTACGAGTTTTGCTTTTCATCTGCGGTTTGGAGGGAATAAGGCACCATTCAGAGAATATATCTTCTGATTTACAAATGCAAGAGATCCGGAACTGTTGCCATTTGAGGTTTTTTATATATTTCATGTTCTTTGACCACATAGTATCTTTAAGAACAAATGAGCAAAAATGCATGCAACCGGATGAAAGGTCCCACATTAGAATCTGCATGGCTTTTACAGGTTAGACTAGGTTTGTGCTTTTAGAATTAGGTCTCAGGATAAGGTATTAAGTCTTTTTTTCTTTGGACGCACTAATGGATAGGCGAGTTTTCTTTTAATCGAGGAGATACTGAAAGTATTATAGTGATGCCATTACTTTCTTTCTGTCTTTAATTGTATTTATTACCTTGTGTAATACAATGTATTTTCATGTAAAGACAAAAAAGGTCACTCTTTGGAATTTTGTATATCTGTCAATAAATATGACATTCATTGTGTATGAAGCACTTTTGTTTATTGTATTGCAGTATTGATATCCTTACATGAATTTACCACAGTAACAATATTTTCCAGCAGAAAATCAGACTTGTACAGTCATTAATACAGTCAAACTGGTAACCTGGTTTGATGAGCCATCAAAACCAAACACTAAATAAATACATTAAAAAAAAAGATTCTTATCTTTTTGAAGAAGCCATTTTTGGTTACACTTTACTTGAAGGGGTGTGCATAAGACTGACATGACACCTTCATAATCATGACATGACACATGAATATGAAGGAGGTTTTATGCATGTTTATGACAACTGTCATTAAGTGTCATTCGCTCAGTTATGTCATTTTTAATGCAAAGATGACATTGTTTGAGATGTCTTTGTTATGGGCTATGGTTAGGGGTAGGGGTAGGTTAGGGTTAGGTCAAACAATGTCATATTTGCATTAAAAATTACATAACTGAGCGAATGACACTTAATGACAGTTGTCATAAACATGCATAAAACCTCCTTCATATTCATGTGTCATGTCATGATTATGAAGGTGTCATGTCAGTCTTATGCACACCCCTTCAAGTAAAGTGTTACCCCATTTTTATTCTTTATGAAAATGTGATTACCATGTTAATTATTTAAGGCTATATTGTGTAATAATAGCTTTGCATGTTTTAAAATAATGCCAGAATATAGTACATAACCGCAAATGAACTAATTGACTTTTGTAAATTGCTTAATGCCTTGTGAACTCACTTTTAACCCCAAGTAAAAAAAAATAAGAAGAAATTATAAGATTTATATTTATAACAATTATAATTTTAAGAAGATTAAGCATGTTTTAGGTCCACGGGAAATGGTTTTACTAAATTCATCTTATTGTAATGTACGGTGTAATTTCAGAGTGTTTTTTAAAAATTATAATCATTCTCAAAAAGTGATTTTCACGAATGCAATAATGCAGTAATTTATTAATGCATTTAGTAATGTATTAGTGCAATACAAAATCATACATATTACTATATTGTTTAATGTTTTTTTTTTTTACGTTATGCTAATGGCATTTTTGTGTTAAAAAAATAATACTTATTACATTTGGTCCCCAAATCCTTAATTTATTTTAAGGAAAATATATCTTTCTTTTTTTTCGACATTTTCATCTTTCATTTAATTTCTTTTAATTTCTTTCTAAAACTGAAATTCAACCCAGGCATTTCCTTTTATTATTATTATTATTATTATTATTAACTTTTTTTATTCATGTTTTTTCCCCATGAAAATATCTTACAGGTGAAATTCACCGACTTCGCGCACACAAGCCGACTGCGGCGGGGTTACAGTAAAGAGAGCCAATCAGAACCCCTAGTGTGCTCTTAAACTGCGCAGAATCCCGAGAAGGAACCAATCACAGAGCCTTAAGTGACGTTGACTATTTGCGCTGGCCAATCAAGTGACGCCTTTCGAACTCATTCGACCAATGGCGTTTCGCGGCGCAGTGTGTCGTCGCTGGTTAGAACGCTAGAAGGTTGAGCGAGAAGCGGTCAGTGACAGATGAAGAGACAGAGAGAGCTCTCAAAATGGGAGAACAAGCGGGGTTAAAGAGTAACAAGTAAGTGACACGGTACTTGTGAGTTACTGTGCCGGTACATGTGTTTGGAGGCTCGCGGGATGCAGCTGCAGAGGTGATGCGCGGCTGCTCGAGCGAACAGGAAGTGAGTCTGTGTGTGTTTCGCTGCATGTCCATCTATGAGCTGCTTGGCATCTTTCAGAATAACTCCCAGCAGCTTTGTGTTGTTTATTGATCTGACGACTTAATGTGTGTGCTTCTGGCTTTGTCTGCTCTTGTAACTTGCTGTTCATCTCCATCCAAGTTCATAGCAATGAATGACATTTGTTGTGAGCAGTGTTGGGGAGTAACGAGTTAACGTTACATGTAACGGAATTAAGTAATCTAATTACAAAATAAATGCAACTGTAATCTGTTGCAGTTACTGAGAATTAAAAAATTTTTTTAAATTACAGTTACTTATGAACATGTTAAAGATTACAAAGATCACACACACATACAGATCTGGTTCATTTCTTTCCCAAATTGCACTGACTGCATTAAAATATGAGACTAATGTTTCAGGACACAGAATAGGATGCATGCTTATTTGATAACTGTTTCATTTATTATTTGGGTTTGTGTATATGCTTTATTGTTAGATGCCAGTGTGTGCTGTTACAGCTGTGCAAAGATTTGATTTCAAAAGTAGTATCATAACTATTCAACAATATCTTAATATTATTATTTTAAATCTGTATTTAACCTCCGAGCGATCTCGGAGTAAAAAGAGGTGATTAAGTCTGATTTTGTGGTGGCTGTGCTTTAACATTAATTAAATTATTATAATCTTAATTCAAGTGAAGAAGGGTTTTGACAGTCTGACAGTAATCGGTGTTGTTGAGCACTGCTTTAAATGCTTCAAAATGATTAACAGTTGAAAACATTAGATTGTAATGTAGAAAAGCAATCAAATGTAATCAGTTACATTACTTTAATAAAGTAACTTAAATAGTTGCACTACTTATTACATTTTAAATAGGGTAACTTGTAATCAATAACAACATAAAGACCGTATATTTTTTATATTTATTTAATGGCATCTTTTTTTTATGACTGAAGGCGAGTATCACTGATACAATACTACTGGTGTCTCTATGAAACAGTTTTTTTTCTTTCTAGTATTGAACCATTGACTATAGCCATTCAGCATTACAGTATAATTGAGAGCTATCAGTTTGAACATTTATTAGACTTTAAAAAAATAACAACTTCTAATTTGAGTGAACTTGAAACAATCTTCACATAAACCCATTATAATAAATGTCATATTTACCTGTGCCCTTCAGCAAGTAAGAAATATACAGAAATTGAATAAAGTTATCAAACACTAAATTCTAAATTAAATATAGATGAATCCTTACAGCTACAAAAGTTATTGATTTCCTTTTAGTATTTTTAATAATTACTTATGTTTTTTTTGCAATTGACTTATTTAATATGAGCTGAAAAATATATGCATAGGTAAAAAATTCTGAACGTAAATATTGATTTTATTTTCTTGGATAGGTGGCTTATTTGTTACAAATCTGGTTTGATAATTGAAATGTTGCAGGTTTGAGTCCTAGTTGCTTTGGATAAGTGTTTACTTTTATGAAATATTTGTTGGTTTGTTGTAGATCCTGTTACACTGTGTTGTCCTCTGCTTTTCTTCATTATTTTAAACAGCGCTCACTCTCGGTCTCTCGCCACGGCTGTTTAAGCATGTCCACAGATGACAGCATCTCTGAGGACGTTTCCAGCTCTGTGGCCTTGAGCCACGATCAGATCAGTGCCAATGGCGGGAAGGAGAGCGAGGCGTCCATCGTCTCCTCTGAGGACACCGTATCGGGACTCCCCGAAGAGGAGCGCTCCGCGTCCCGCCCCGAGGGCTTCCTTCAGACCACAGAAGGGGAAAACAGACCCTCCACCACACCAGCATGCAACATTACTAACAAAATAAGGTCAGTTTTCTCATGTGATATCTCATGTGTCTTCACAAAGAGGCTGTCAATAAGCTGCTTTAAAGGGGTCATATGATGCGATTTAAATTTTTCCTTTCTCTTTGGAGTGTTACAAGCTCTTGGTGCATGAAGAAGATCTGTAAAGTTGCAAAGACTGAAGTCTCAAATCCAAAGAGATATTCTTTATAAAAGTTAAGAGTCAGCCACGCCTACCTAAAACGGCTCGTTCTAACACGCCCCCACATGTCTACATCACTATGTGGGAAGATTTGCATAAAGCCGCCCAAATGTTCACGCAAAGAAAAAAGGCTTAATAACTTTTATTCTCGCTGTAGTATTGTTGCTCCCGCAGCCGCCATGTCGTGAAGGCACTGTGTGCTTCGTTGTGAAAGCGAAACTACTTTGTTTGGTCTTCCAAAAGAGGACGATATCTGCTTCGTCATGCCTGGAGCTGATCCGTGCTGGTCGCT